>NC_091581.1:10181563-10209063 GCF_042767895.1 Penaeus vannamei
TCTGTTGGCACGCAGCTTGACGGCCATGTTTTCTATGTGGTAAATAAGCCGTAGAAATCGCCTCAGGAGGGAAAACAGGGTAACCTACATCGTCGAACCGGCAGTGCTAGGTACGAACCCCGTTAGAGTGAACCTTCCCTCCTCGAGCATGGCTTTTTTAACCTTTACTGTCAAACTCGACGCTGATGACAGACAAGTGTTGCATAAATAGACAGTGCTTACTTGTATCTACTTCAGAACTAATGAAATAAATGCCTGTGTGAGGGAATAGTACTCCATACGTGACGGTCCATGACATATGACAGGAGTTTGACGTTTTCATGGTAATCGGCGGCGCTGTGGGCAGGACCGTGCTTTTGGCAGGATTTTCTACATGGCAGCATATGCACCTCGGATTTTGTAGCCAAAGAAATTATTCTGTGATATTTAGCGAGCACCGATAATACTACTCAGTACCTAAGTTTTCTCAAGTAACAATATGTCGAATCGTGCATTGAATTACGAAAGTATTACTCCAAAATTGCCCGACAAGAAACGAGAGGAAATCAGCACTGAACCGGTAGCCTTTGGAAACTGGATGCGAAACCTCATCTCGGATTCTGAATGGATGTTCCTCCTGACCTGGTTCCTCTGTGAGGTCAAAAGAGATCCTTAACCGCTTCTCAGAAACAAGACTTATTCACAAATGCGCTAATAACGACCAAAAATATATTTACAAAAGTTAGATTTTTAAAAAAGGAGCACAAAGATCAAAGAAACCAGTTTTGAGATGGAAAGATCGGGTGGGAGGGGGAGGGAGGGAGGGAGGGGGGCGGGGAAGACGGAGGCGGGCGAGGTAAGTGGCCAACAACAGTACCCTTGGCCTGAGGGTATCGATGCCCACGTCAGCCAGGTGGTTGGTGGGGGGAGGGGAGGGGGTGTAGGGGGACCTGACCTACCGAAAACCTGCCACGTCTTTTAGCGTGTCAGGTGTATTAGTTGCCCTGCCCCCCCCCCCCGTATTTTTCTTGGGGAATTAAATGGATGGGAAGGACACTGAAGGTCTTTTCTGTCTCTCTCTCTTTCCCTCTTTCTTTCTCTGTCTCTCTCTCTCTTTCTTTCTCTGTCTCTCTCTCTCTTTTTTTCTGTCTCTCTCTCCCTCTTTCTTTCTCTGTCTCTCTCTCTCTCCCTCTCTCTCTCTCTCTCCTCTCCCTCTCTCTCTCTCCCTCTCTCTGTCTCTCTCTCCCTCTCTCTGTCTCTCTCTCCCTCTCCCTCTCTCTCCCTCTCTCTCTCTCCCTCTCTCTCTCTCTCTCTCTCTCTCTCTCTCTCTCTCTCTCTCTCTGTCTCTCTCTCTCTCTGTCATTCTCATTCTCTTTCTCTCTCTCCCTCTCCCTCTCTCTGTTTCTCCCTCTCCCTCTCTCTGTTTCTCCCTCTCCCTCTCTCTGTTTCTCCCTCTCCCTCTCTCTGTCTCTCTCTCCCTCTCTCTCTCTCTCTGTCTCTCTCTCTCCCTCTCCCTCTCTCTGTCTCTCTCTCCCTCTCTCCCTCTCCCTCTCCCTCTCCCTCTCTCCTCTCTCTCTCTCTCTCTCTCTCTCTCTCTCTCCCTCTCCCTCTCCCTCTCCCTCTCCCTCTCCCTCTCCCTCTCCCTCTCCCTCTCCCTCTCCCTCTCCCTCTCCCTCTCCCTCTCCCTCTCCCTCTCCCTCTCCCTCTCCCTCTCCCTCTCCCTCTCCCTCTCCCTCTCCCTCTCTCTCTCTCTCTCTCTCTCTCTCTCTCTCTCTCTCTCCCTCTCCCTCCCTCCCTCCCTCCCTCTCCCTCCCTCCCTCTCCCTCTCTCCTTTTTTCTTTGTTTGTATGTCTGTCTGTCTTTCTCTCTTTCTTTCTCTTTCTTTCTCTTTCTTTCTCTCTCTTTCTCTGTCTGTCTTTCTCTTTTTCTTTCTGTCTGTCTTTCTCTTTTTCTTTCTCTTTTTCTTTCTGTCTGTCTTTCTCTTCTTCTTTCTGTCTGTCTTCCTCTTTCTTTCTTTCTTTGTGTTTCTCCTTCTTTCTATCTGTCTGTCTGTTTGTTTTCCTGTCTGTCAGTCTCTCCCTCTCCCTCCTCCTCTTCCTCTCCCTCTCCATGAAATAAGATGAATCTTTGCGAAATCGAGGCATAGCATTATGCTAAACTTTGGCAGAAGAACATTGCCAGTGTAACTTAGCAGGAACAGATATTCAATCAGAGAGATATTGAAGAGCCTTGAGGATGAGAAAGAGAGGAGAGGAGAGAAAGTGTTGATGGAAGCCAAACACCGTGGCGGGAGGAATGGAAATTTGATGCGACCATGACTAGGGAATCTCAGCTCGAGAGAAATTGATGGCTGGATTTTCGTCGTCGAAGATTTATGAACTAGACTTTCAGGGTGTTCGACAATATATATGTATATATATATATATATATATATATATATATATATATATATATATATATATATATATATATATATTGGTTTGTGTGTTTATTTGTTGAGAGATTAGAGCAAAGTGACTCCTTCTGATGCGATTTTTTTCTGTATTTATTTATTACTTTTTAGGGTTTATGGAACTTGCAAATGATGTTCAGTTAGAGTAGAGATAGAGATATTAGCTCATATACATGGATAGATATTTTTCTTCTTCATGTGTGTATGCATAATAGTATACAGGGTATATGTAGTTGAAAGCTTGACGCAGACTGTTGGGCAAAGAGTAAGCAAAAGGAAAGGCAAAGGAAGACAGCAGATCTCCCGAGGCCGTAAGCCACGCGTCCCTCGCCCGCCCTCACGTAAATCTGCTGCCACTTTCGTTCATTTTCCGCGTCGGATGCAGACGGCAGCTGGATAGCATGTGGCTTAGGGAGGAACAGGAGCAAGGCGTCTTGAAGGCATTAAGGTCTGCGTTGTTTGGGTGTAATGTCAAAAAAGTATTTTGAATGTTTGTTTAGATTTGTTTCAAACTGATTTACACAAGCTAATTATTTTAAAGGTACACATTGTCCCCTGTGCCCTGTAGTTTGCCCAACGTCAAGTAAAACCTTTTGTTTCTTTCCCTTTAGAGTCCTTTCATGGGTGTTTGCTGTTTTTTGTTTGTGTGTCGACCATCTACGTGGCAAGAGGGGCCGCACCTACTTCACTTTATGGTTATACCCCCTCCCCCTTCACCCTCCTCCTCCCCCTTCACCCGCCCCCTCCCCCTTCACCCGCCCCCACCCCCCACATCCACCCCCTGCGGCCCGGAGGAGTGGGTGACGTTGACACAAGGAAAGAAACGTTTTAAAATAGTGTTCCTGCGTGTATCCCCGCGGCGGTCATGAGGAAGTAGCCGACGTAGAATCTATTTTTCATGTTTTGAAAAATGTGTTTTTTTGGGTGAGGGGTATAGATCTTTCTGGGATGGATCTTTATTGGAGTTTGAGGAATAAATTGTGTCGTAAATAGTGTCACTAATTCAGATTTTAGAGTCGATAGTTGATAGATAGCAATATCAAGGGTCGAGATCCCACAGCTGAATTTATGATATACAAGAAGTTCAGGGATGAACCGTATTCATGTTGACTAATGTGGAAAGGTATGAATGAGAACGAACGAAAGAGATATATTTTACCGGTCTCGAATACATCTCCGTCAGAAATGCATATATTTCTGATGAAGATATATACGAAACCGGTAAAATACATCTCTTGTATTGTGAAGATATTGGTTCTCATTCATACCTTTCCACAAAAGCTCAGAGATGCAATAACTGTTTGCTTGGCGCCTAGTTTTGGCTTTGTTAGGGGTTGGATTGGCTTTGATAGACAGTGCACGTTTTATATAGATTGATTTTTTTGCGAACCATTCGTTATCGAATTCACCTAAACTGCAAGCCACAAGATGGGAATTTATCATGAACAAAGGAATTATCAGAGCGACTCGATCCGTAAGCCCCAGAGGCAAGTTCATTCGGGCGAGTAAAGGAAAAGAAAACAAGACCTTGATTGAAGTTAAGGAAAGGAAAAAATATATATAAATCGAACGAATCTTGTGGAGGGCTTTTGAGTCGCGTTGGCATCGGGCGCCCCGGGCACTGGCTGCTGGGAGGGGGTGGGGATGGGGGGGGGGCGAAAGAAGGAGAGGAGGAACAAAGGTGATGGGTGGGCGTGGGGGGTGGAGGGGGGTAGATGGTCTAGGGGATAAATAAGGATATTCTGTCCAATTTTCCTCCGCTGTAGGGAAGGTCGACGCGGCGAGCCAGATAGGGGATTCGGGCGGTGGCGAAATCGCCGATGTAGAGGCAAGGTTTTTCGCAAGTCGTGACACGTATTTCGAGGTTTCATTTTTCCGAATGAGCCAACACTACGGTTCATGCACTGGTGGTACAAGTCGCAATCAGTCGTAAGTCAGGCACTACAGATCAGTGTTCACAAGTGCGCACCAGTGAATGTACTCAAAGGGCCATTACGGTCAACACATTTCCATGTAGCGGTAGAATGTTCGAAGTCACGTCTCCTGTTTTATAGACGTCATGCATAAATTTCATGGATAGTCGTCAGGCAATCCTCCATTCGCTAAGGGCGTATGGGATTGATGTCATGCGATCTGTCTATTTGACTTCCATCAAGAATTTCGATCCACAAAACGAGTAAAAAATTATTATTATTATAATTATTATTATTTTAGCTATTAAAATACGTAATGATCTTGAATGAGTAAAAAAAAAAAAATGGCACCAATTTTGAGGGTATTTATCGTTCATAGCACAACAGAACGGAGGCTGGAGAACTACATAAACACAGATCTGAACATCCGAAGTGAGCGAGCCAGGCCGGCCGGTCCCTCTCGCTCATGGAGGTGGCACTCGGCGTTGTCCTGTTGCTCCGGTCACTCCCAGCGTAGGTTCCCTCCCGAGTGCCAGTGTGCCAGGTCGGCGAGAGGTGCCAGGCCCTCGGTAGCGATTCGATTGTGTAAAGAATGTAAGGTAGTTCGTATTTTTTTGAAGAATGTGGGAAGGGAAATCTCTTGATTGAAATTATCCTGTTTTCTTCTTTCTTTTCTTTCGTTAGGGAGAGATTTAAATCAACCCGTATGTATTTTCTTTAGGGGTAGATATGAATCTTTCTTCTTTTATTTCGTCAGGAAGATATTTAAATCCTCCCCTATTTTTCCCTATTTTTTTTCGCTAGGGAGGGATTTAAATCCTCCCGTATTTTTAATCGGCAGGGAGAGATGCTAAATTATCCCGTATTCTTTCTTTTTTATTCGAATGTAGATGTACACTAAACATGTAAGCGAAGGCAAAGCGCGAGGGATGCAATAGTGTTTAAGTAGGAATGTCGTCGATTTGTGCAGGTGCAGGGGAAAGGGCAAGGGCAGGTGCAGGGCAGGGCAGGGCAGGTGGCCTCAGCGCGACCTTTTGTTGGTGGCAGGATAGACAGCCTGGGTGACCGTTGTCCTATTCGTCCCTTTCTTTGTCGTTTTTTCATTATTTTTTATTCTTTGTTTTTATTTTTTTTTCTTTTATTGCTGTTTATCTTTCTTTGTTTTGTTTTGCTTGTGTTTTTTGTTTTGCTTGTGTTTTTTGTTTTGTTTTTTGTTTATTATTCTTCTCGTGTTTTGTATTTTGCTTCTTGTGTTTTTGTTTGTTGATTGCGATTTGTTTATTTTGTTTCTCTTCTATTCGTCAAACTTGTGTTCTCGTTCACTATGTATTTTCCTCTTAACTCTCGTCCATACGCTCACTCGTTCTACTCCCCACTCTCATTTTTATCCTCATTATCCTCATTATCGTCAGTCTCATGCTAATCCTTACCCTCTCTCTGTCTCTCTCTCTTATTAGTCAGTCTAGTGTTCTTGCTTATGGCTTCAGGCTCATCCATATTCTCGTTCTTATGTTTTGCCTCAGGCTCATGCTTGGCGTCATTCTCAAGCTCATCCTCATTTCTTGCCCCATCCTCATCCTTATCCTCACTCATTCCTACTCATTCTCCTCCTTACCCTCTCTCCACCATATCCTCATCCTTATCTTCACTCCGCCTCATCCTCATCCTTATCCCCTCTCCGCCTCATCCTTATCCATATTCTCACTCACCCTCATCATCATCCTTTCCCTCATTCCCCCTCATCATCATCCTTACCCTCACCCCCTCATCATCATCCTCATCCTCACTCCCCCTCATCCTCGCTCGCCCCAGCCCTGCGCGGCCATCCCGGAGCGAGCGCTGGTTGACAAGAACTTCCTGTCAAGCATTGTCAACAGGCGATCGCGGGGAGGAGTGACCAGAGCTAATGAATGGAAATGGAAAATGGAAATGTAGGACGCGGCGTAGAGGGTTGCAGGGTGCATAGGATATGGGTGAGAGGTCAGAGGTCACGGGAGGAGGAGTGGGGAGGAGCGTGTGTGGATTTGCGGAGGGAGTGAGGGGGATGGGGGGGGGGTGAGAGGTGTGTCGTTCGTGTAGGTTTTTCTCTCGTGGTTTGTGAGGGTCGTTGCTGCGAGTCGTTCACATAGAGTGGATGTGGATGTCATGCGCACGAGATTTGTGCCATTTTTGTTCAACAGTCTCTCTCTGTCTGTCTGTCTCTCTCTCTCTCTCTGTCTCTCTCTCTCTCTCTCTCTCTCTCTCTCTCTCTCTCTCTCTCTCTCTCTCTCTCTCCCTTTTTTACTGGCGCCATGAGGTGACAAGACCTCTAACCTTTCGTTAAATTTGTTTGATCTACAGGTATGTTATATCAGTGACCTGTGTGAAGTCGTACTGGAGGTATTGATGACGAGGCTGTTATGTCAGTAAAAAAAGGCGACCGAGGATGATTTTCCAAGAATCGTGGCAACTTTCTCCTAAAATGAGATTTGAATGCTGTATGTGTGCGCGCGGGGAGGGAGGGGGAGGGTTGATAGAGATTGTGATTGGTGCCGAGGTCTTGCTTATCAAACTTTAGTTGTTGTCTTTTTTTTCAAACGGGGAAGTCACGTTCTTTTTCTCGAAGGAATGCTTGCATATAACCCGAAGTAAACCTCTCGCTGGACGGTAGAAATGTTGCCTCGTTTTTTCTTTTTCCTTCTTTCATTTCCTTTTCTTTCTTTTCTTCCTTTCCTTCCTTCCTTCCTTCCTTCCTTCCTTCCTTCCTTCCTTCCTTCTTTCCTTCCTCCCTCTGCGTGAGTCACAACCTTTGCCCCGGCTATTTCTAAGGTTCGAACGTTTTTTGGCGCACTCATGGATGCTTGGGACCAAGAGATCGTGCAGGGAAGAGGAATGAGTGGCAGATGGGGGGTCATTAGTGCCAGTAATCAATGAGGCAGATGGTGGGGGGGGGGGGGGTAATTAATGCCAGTTAATCACGAGTTAGGAAGGCGTGGCACGGGGCAAGCTGACAAAATCCACTAAGGGGAATGCTATAGAAAATGTACCGAGTGTGTAAGCCTTGTAGTCTGACCTTGCGAGACGAGACGAGAAAAGGCTAAAGGTAAGACGGTTCTTATGGGAAGATCTTTCGTGAAGTGTCCGCTGCAGAAGGGAAGCAGGTATAAGGTAGGCTAAGAAGACAAGCGTTTAAATACCGATTTCCGCATTCAGGCCTGATGCTCGCCCTCCGTTCCATGCGCTAAGAGATCTGTAATTGTTATTTTAAGTCACGTTTGTAAATAATTGTAGAATATATCCATAACACAACGAACTGACGTATGCTATGCAGTTGACTCGCAGCTCGGACTATGACAATGCCTCAAAGGCGCCCAGACATACGGTACTGCACAGACCACGAACATCACTTCCAAAACCTTTTCAGACCGTCCTACATGTTTCCTTATGTCCTGTATGTCCATTTGTGCTTTCCCATAACGCTTTTGTGTTGTCACTGTTGTCCTAAAAGTTTTAATCTCATTTTAGAACTTGTTGGACATGGTAGTATATGTTTAATGTATATGTTTTGTCTCTTGTGTACATCCCAGTTCCCTAGAGTATGGAGGTGCGTTGTACCTGCATATCGTAGCCTCTCCTATCTCGTTCTTTTTTTTTCTTTTTTTTTTTTTTTTTTTTTTTACCTTATTCTATCGGCTCCTCCCTTTTCCTTCCCATTTGCATACTATTGTGATCTTCGTCATCATCCTGTAGGTGTGATAGGCCTGTATATACAAGAGATAACCTAGTGGTTGTTTCAGATACCTGATGGGGACGACCTCGCAACCACCAGGGATTACAAGGCAAGTCCCCCCCCCTGCCCCTGCCCCTCCCTCCCCAAGCTACCCTCCCCCCGCATCCTCCCCTGCTGTGCATTTGCATCCTAGTCAGGAGCATATAATTACTCTGTATGTAGTTTAGTGCCATGTAGTCTGTCTCAAAGTAAATAGCTTTTTTGCCATTTTGCTTTAGCCTCCCCTCCCCTCCCCTCCCCACCCCTCATATTAATAGTATTCCTCGTAGAATCCTTTATTTCAGTGCAGTAGTTGCTAATGCCCATAGTTGCCTAATCCTTTCTCCTTCAGGTGTACACTTTCTTAGTAAACTGCTAATTGCATCTGTATTTAACCAGTCTTTGTTTTTGATTGACCCCCCCCCATAATTAATTCTAGCTTGCCTTTCATCCTACCCTCTCCCTTCCCCCTCCCCTTCCTCCCTCCTCTCTCCTTCCCTCTCTACCCCCTCTCCTTTCTACCACCCTCTCTCCCTCCCTCCCTCTCCACACCTTCCGCTTTCTTCCCTCCCTCCCTCCCTCTCTACCTCCTCCCCTTCCTCCCTCCCTCCCTCTCTACCTCCTCCCCTACCTCCCTCCCTCCCTCTCTACCTCCTCCCCTTCTCCCTCCCTCCCTCTCTACCTCCTCCCCTTCCTCCCTCCTCCCTCTCTACCTCCTCCCCCTTCCTCCCTCACCTCCCCTCTCTACCTCCTCCCCTTCCTCCCTCTCTCCCTCTCTACCTCCTCCCCTTCCTCCCTCCCTCCCTCTCTACCTCCTCCCCCTTCCTCCCTCCCTCCCTCTCTACCTCCTCCCCTTCCTCCCTCCCTCCCTCTCTACCTCCTCCCCTTCCTTCCTCCCTCCCTCTCTACCTCCTCCCCTTCCTTCGTCCCTCCCTCTCTACCTCCTCCCCTTCCCTTCCTCCCACCCTCTCTACCTCCCTCCCCTTCCTTCCTTCCTCCCCTCTCTCTCTCTACCCCCCTCCCCTTCCTTCCTCCCTCCCTCTCTACCTCCTCCCCTTCCTTCCTTCCTCCCTCCCTCTCTCTCTACCCCCTCCCCCTCCTTACTCCCTCCCTCCCTCTCTACTCCTTAATTATTCCGAACGTCTTCCTCTAACCATGCTGCCTCGTGTAGAGTAGCACGCAAACGCCCGTCCGCTCTCCCTGGCGCCCAGTCACGCCCCTCGCAAGATTCACCTCAGACTCGTGAGCGTGAGGCGGCGGTCGGCAGCGGCGCTTGTCCCCTCTGCTGCGCCGCCAAGGGCCTTCGAGTCCTCGGAGCGCCAGGGGAGGCGGCCGGACTTTCATTGGGCTGTACTGCGTTTGCTTGATTCCGCCTTGGGATCTGGTGCTGGATTTTTGTTTAAATAACCGTTTGTAATGCTTTTTTTTAACATTAACCCATTTATTTTGTGTTTATATTTAATGAATGTATCTAATGTAGATGAATGCCCATTTTAACATCCTGTAGACATACAGGTACGCTCGCGCGCACATAGTCTTACGCACATGTACTCAGTCAGCATTTTTGCTCAGAGTACGGATAGCGGGGAGAATGAGAGTCGCCGGGTACAGCGAGTTGCCTAGTAAAGGTGCAGACTCCAGCGGTGTAACGGCATTCTTCACGCCCCTCTCTTTCATTTGTTTATTTATATATATATATATATATATATATATATATATATATATATATATATATATATATATATATATATATTTGTATTTTTATGACCAGGAAAGAACAAAACCTGTCATACTGGGAAAATGATGTCCCACACTTCCTGAGTATGATTATCCCCGATATAAGCGTATCTTACCAATATCATAGCTATCGAAATCACGAATTGGTAGCTTTGTCTTCAGAATCAAGCAGGAGAGAAGCAGAGGTGTCATAAAAGATAAAAGATCGTGTGAGTGGAAACCCAGAGTGGGGAGGGGAAGAGGGAGGGGAGGGAGAATAATAAAAAAAAATCGCCGGCCGGTTCTTGCACAGCCTGTTTTGGAAAGCAGACACGAGATGGCTCCAGCGTGCTTTGGAATTGGGCTGAATCATTTTATAGACCTAGATTCCTAATTCTTTTTTTTCAATTATTTTTTAGAATAGATTTGCGCATACAGTGTCGTTCATATGATGCGGGGAAGCCTTTTATTTCGGCGGAAAAAACCGAGAGGCGTGACAGCACATCCGTGTATTGTTTGTTTGCGCCGGAACCCGAGTGTCTCTCTCTGCTCGGCCACGCTTGGAAGTCGTCCGAGACCCGTTTTCTTTTGTTTTGCTTTGCCGATATTCCTTTTGGGTTTATTCTTGCATTATATTGTTTTTTTTCTCTCTCTCTCTTTTGTTTTGATCTGTTAGTCGTTTAATGTTCTTACTTTAGTGCTTCGTTATTTATACCTCCTCTTTCTTGATCTTCTGGTTTGAGACTTCGTGACTGAGGAAACCGCGCGAGGGAGCTGTCGAGCGAGGTGTTCTGGCCGCTTCGGTTTTCCGCTCTCGCCTCCGCCACCCGGAAGCGGGGGATTAGCTGTACCGATGCATTTACGGCGATGGTAATGGAGTTCTGTCGGTGCGTTTTAATTTCCGTGAAAGATCGTAGGTTGAATGACTCGGGCGTTCTGGGACGACCTGCCGGTGGGGTTCTTTTGATGGCCGGTCTGCAGCAGTGACGAAGCGATATTGCGAGAAAGTAGACACAGGTTTGGTAGGCCTTTTTCCCCTGGATGCGGACGGCGCAGCGGTATGATTTTCAAGAGACGCTCACATTCCAGTGTAAAAGGGTTGTAGGTTAAGTATCAGATATATTTCAGTAATCGAAGGGAAGGGAAAATCGTTCTAGAGCAATGTTGATGCGGGTGATGTACCTCCATGTCGGTTTCTCACAAAGAGCGATAACGAGCAAACATTTCCATTTAGATGCGGGCTTGTGGCTAGGAAGAGGGGGCAGCGAATCATAATCATCCGCCCTTTTTATGTATTGTTTTCCTCTTCTGATATTGCTCCTCAGCAATAGAAGTATGAGGATCACGCGATTTTCCCCTCAGTGCCTCTTATTTCCTTATTTTGACGTTTGTTTATCTCGTATTACTGTAGGAAAGGTAGTGGGATCGATGGGTCCCACTTTCCCCTCCAGAGCCGTACTTGCGGTCTTGTGACAGTTCCCGAGTCAGGTACGATGTCCGGCTGCTCCAGTGACTCACTGCTCCGTCAAGTCAACCGTGAGGCGTCGCGAAAGAAGGCTTCGCTAAACCATGTCTCAAGGAAATTTGTATCCGTCTCTTCTCACTCGGTTACTCCTCCCCTGTTTTATCTCTTCCTCCCAGTCTCTCTCTGCCGTTTCAGGGGAAAGATTCCATTTTGTGAGACATTTAGGCCATGGTTGAACGTGGGGATTTCACCCCCGAGTGATACAACTGCTCGATTCCTGCGGGCGAGGCAGACGCCCTCATTCGGCGGCGATGTTGACACCCAGCGCGTCGTCCTCCCGTCACCTGCGCCAGGGGGAGGAACCTGTCAACGACCTCCGCGAACTTCAGTTGGATTCCGTGGTATCTGTGGTTGTGATCCCGTATCTTGTCGCCCCTCGCCCTTCCTCTGCGGCTGCGGCCCCAGGAGCAGCCGCAGTTTTTCACCTGATGAGCCGTACCCCTCCCTCTCCCCTCCCTCTCCCCTCCCTCTCCCCTCCCGGCTGCATGCAGATTGTGCTCGCGGTGCGTCGCGCCTTTCGATACTACGGGCGGCGGAGGGACGCGGGTGGCGTTTGATTGCGCGGAGTGAAGGTTGTTGCAACAGCGGAAAAGGTTTTCGCACCGCTCTGTCTCTCAGCACATTCGGCACGGCTTATTTCGTACCCGGGGATTGTTAACATCCTTTTACCAAAGATGAATGCTTCTGCCTGATTAGTAGCATGTCAGTACGCGTGATTCAAGGCTGTTGGAATGTCCTGACAGGGAGGATTATTTGGATTTGCTTCACGAATTCGCGCAGTGCAGACTATCGTCAGTCCAATGGGTGTCACGCATTACAAAATGGCTGCTTACCTCACTATTTGTGCTCCCGTCTCGTCCCTGCCGGCGCCTTTCTTGGGGTTCAGCCTCGGGCGGCGGTTCTGCAAACAAGGGCGGCCACGAAAAGGAATCTTGTTTGCATTGTTAGGCTGGGAGGCTGGGAGGAACGTGAGGTAGACAGAAGAGACCGAGCTTTGGCAGCGGCGCTCAGACACGTTTAGAACGCGCATTCGCTAGCTTTCAGAGTGTGCGTTATCCTTTCATTTTTTTATTTTTTTTTATGTGGAGCGTGGTAGGCCCCGGCCAAGCATATGATGAATGTCTTGTTTTTCCCTTCTCTTCTGTCAAGAGGATATCAAGAACGAGGAAAAATATTAGTTGTGAAGGACGCGTTGTTATTCATGTACGAGTCTGTCCGAACTGCATTTACCCGCGAGGCTTAAGCAGTCGTCACGGTGCAACATCCCGCATCTGCTGTTCACGCGAGGGCACAGGTCGCTGAGGGAGGCTGTCGGTGGTTCATTCGTCCGTGTGTGTGTGTGTGTCTCTCTGTATGTCTGTCTCTCTCTATGTGTGTGTGTGTTTGTATGTATGTCTCTGTGTGTGTGTGTTTGTATGTATGTCTGTGTGTGTGTGTGTTTGTATGTATGTCTCTGTGTGTGTGTTTGTATGTATGTCTGTGTGTGTGTGTTTGTATGTATGTCTCTGTGTGTGTGTTTGTATGTATGTCTCTGTGTGTGTTTGTATGTATGTCTCTGTGTGTGTGTTTGTATGTATGTATGTCTGCGTGTGTGTTTTTGTATGTGTGTGCGTGTGTTTTTGTATATATGTCTGTGTGTGTGTGTTTTTGTATGTGTGTGTGTGTTTTTGTATGTATGTCTGTGTGTGTGTGTTTTGTATGTGTGTGTGTGTGTGTTTGTGTGTGTGTGTGTGTGTGTTTGTATGTATGTCTGTTTGTGTGTGTTTTTGTATGTATGTCTGCGTGTGTGTTTTTGTATGTATGTCTGTGTGCGTGTTTGTATGTATGTCTGTGTGTGTGTGTTTGCATGTATGTGTGTGTCTGTATGTGTGTATGTGTGTGTTTGTATAACTGTGTATGTGTCTGTATACCTGTGTGTGTGTGTGTGTGTGTGTGTGTGTATAACTGTGTGTGTGTGTGTGCGTCTGTATACCTGTGTGTGTGTGTGTGTGTGTGTGTGTGTGTGTGTGTGTGTGTGTGTGTGTGTGTGTATACCTGTGTGTGTGTGTGTATACCTGTGTGTGTGTGTGTCTGTATACCTGTGTGTGCGTGTCTGTATACCTGTGTGTGTGTGCGTGTCTGTATACCTGTGTGTGTGTGTGTGTCTGTATGTCTGTATGTTTGTCTGTATTCGTCTGCCTGCCACGACTGCTGTTGCGAGGGGCGCGTGCGAGAGAAACCGCCCGGCGACGATCGCGACAGCCAGAGCCGAGGCGGAAAATACACAGCGTCACTCCCACTTTCCCGTGACCATGCAGCGCGCCGCTCCGCTTGATGTAACGCCTTGCTTCAGCCCGCGAGAGGGTTGCGAAATTCCCCCGAGGTTCGTGGGACCGCGTGCGAGACTGATATAAGAGGGGAGGGAGGGAGGGAGGGGCAATGCCTCTCTCCTCTCTGATCTCTCGCCCTCTCTCTCTCTCTCTCTCTCTCTCTCTCATCTCTCTCTTCTCTCTCTCTCTCATCTCTCTCTCATCTCTCTCTCTCTCTTTCTCTCTCTCTTTCTCTCTCTCTCCCTCCCTCTCCCTCCTCTCTGCTATTTCCATTCAGTTATTACCTATTTTTTAAGTCCAAGATCATCTTAGGGGATACTAAGAAAAAAATAAGCAGTTTTAACATGCTAAAAAAACGTCAATTCCTCAACACGACTCGTTTGTTTTGTATTCTTTCAAAAAGAGTGTTGAAGTAAAGACAATAATAAGACTTGCTGCGATAGCTTGATTAAACGAGGAATGATAACGTGGTTGCTGTCCTGTTTCAAATGCGCTCGGCTTCAGTCTTAATGGGGGAGCGAATTTGCCTTCTCTTTCGCGCCAATTTTTGCTCGAAGGTGTGTTTGGCGCGCTGGGTTTAGGCAGCGAGTGGCCGGCTGTTCATCGTCGGTTTCCGCTTTTCATACCACCGGCTCTTCTTTTGTTTCGTGTCTGTCTTTTTATTTTATTATTATTATTATTATTGCTGCTGGTTATCAGAGGCTGAGGTATCGGCTTTGCTACTTTTCTTCCTTTTCCCTCCTGTTTCTTCTCCATTTTGCGTTCGTTTCCCACCCCAAGAGGAGCGGAAGAAGGAAAGCGAGAGTCGGCGTGACCTGAGGGCGCGAGTGTGGTTGCCCTTGACCCTGCGGCTCCGTGACGACCTCTTCGCCTCCTCACAAGGATCGTTGTTTCCGTAAAGCCTTTTTTAATGCGTCCGTTACTCGAGTATTGTAGATTCAATTGAGATTCTCTTCATGTCATATGGCGCAAAATGGTGTAGCTGCGTTGATTAAACTACAGATATTTCCTTTCCATAAATTTCCTTTCCATGCCAACGCTAATTTTGTTCCCAAAACAGGTGAACTAAAGTCAGGAAAATTACACGCACGCCACAGGCAGTACATCGTGCATGCGCGCACGACTGGAGAAGGGATTATACAACTCCGCCCGCGTGTCGCGTCGCGCCGTTCCTGGGCGCTGGGACTTCGCCGTTGCAGTCACGCCCTGGTTGCGCCCGCCGGGACTTTCCTCGGCGGCGCCCGAGCGGAGGGCGGCCCATGAGCACACGTTGGAGGACTCGCTCGGCGCCGCTGCCGGCGTCGCCATGCTGAGATCCCTCTCGATTTAGGGAGATCGTGTGTGCTGGCGATCGCCTTCGTTCTCGGATCCCTCGTCTGCGAGGAGGGTGTTTGAGCTCGGGAAATATACAATTTTTTTTTCTCTATTTCGTTTTTAGCTCCGTTTTTAGGGGGTGAGGTTAATTCACTCACCTATTGTTTACGTTTTATAGAGGTTTTTTGTTTAGTTTTTTTTTATGATTTCCTGGTGTCCTGCTCTTGCCTGATTGCATTCACCCTCAGTTGTACCTTAATCAAGTTTTTCTTTTCCTTTTCTTTGTTGTGGGTGCCTTCATTTGCTGGATTGCAAGATGGCAGACGCCGGGGGAGCACCGAATCTGGGCCGCCTCTGTTTTCTATTACTTTCCCTTTCCCTCCGACAAACATTCATGCACGCGATCATACACTTGTCATTCACGCACGGTTGCTCCGCCGCGCTTAGCCAGACGCACGATTTTTATTTTTTAAATGAATCATTATAGCACGTGATTATCCCCGCTTCTTTAAATTTATCCACGAGTATTTCAGCGCGTTTCCTGGAGCCCGTCTGTGCACGAACGAGGGTTATGGGTACGAAATGAGACGCCACGCTTCGTATAACCGTCCTATACCGACACGTATGCGGTATTCCCATAAGGGTGAAGGGGAACCATTCGACCTCCCCACCCCCTCCCCCTCCCCCACCTTCGCCACACACAAGCAGTCGCCTCGAAGCAATATCTTGAGTAGCTTCTTCAGTCGAGGGAGTCCCAGCGTTCGGCCGCTCGAGGGGGTAGGGGGGGAGGGGGCGATGGGTCTGGCCTCGGCTCGGGAAAATTTTTACTCGCCGTCGGTCTTGTTCTCACGTCGTCTCTCTTGCGGTTTTCCTTTTTTTTTCTTTCGACTTCTTACCTCTCGCTCTCTCGACTTTCTCTCTCTCTCCTTTCTTTTCTTTCTTCCTCTGTTTCTTTTTCTTTATCCCTCTCCCTCCTCTCTCTCTCTCTCTCTCTCTCCCTCTCCTCTCTCCCTTCCTTCCCTCTCTTCTCCTCCCTCTCTCTCTCTCTCTCTTCTCTCTCCCTCTCTCTCTCCTCCCTCTCTCTCTCCCTCTCTCTCTCTCTCTCTCTCTCTCTCTCTCTCTCTCTCTCTCTCTCTCTCTCTCTCTCTCTCTCTCTCTCTCTCTCTCTCTCTTCTCTCTCTCTCTCTCTCTCTCTCTCTCTCCCTCTCCTCTCCTCTCCCTCTCTCCCTCTCCCTCTCCCTCTCCCTCTCCTCTCCCTCTCCCTCTCCCTCTCCCTCTCCCTCCCTCTCCCTCCCTCCCTCTCCTTTCTTTTTTCTTTCCTCCTCGCGCTATTCTCCCCTACTTCTTTCTCTCTTTTTTCATTCTCCCTCCTCCGTCCTCCCCCTTTCTTTCCCTCTCCCTCTCTCCTTCATTCGCCCCCCACCCCGCCCGCAGATGCTAAACACACGCTAACCTTAAACTATTGTAAATACCATTACAGTTATTTTCGTTCCCTTTGTTAATCTATAAAACAAGAACTTTCTGTCGCTCGAGAGAGATGGGAGCAGGCAGGTCGAAAGTAGATGATGATTCGGCAGAATTTGTCCGAAAAATGGGAAAGTTGCAGGGGTGGGGAGGGAGGAGGGGGAGGGGGTTTGGAAGAGGTGGGGAGGGATTGGAGAGGGGGAGGAGGGGAGGGATGGGGAAAGGTTGAGGTGGGGAGGGATGGGGATAAGGGAGGGGTTGGGAAGAGGTAGTGAGATGGGAGAGAAGAGGGAGGGAGAGAGGGAGAGAAAGGGGAGATGAAGGAGAAGAGGGAGGGGGAGGGGGAGAGAAAGGGGAGGAGGGGTCTAGATGTTGCGGGATTCAAGTAAATTAATGTTCTGATTCGGAGGAAATTTGTGGAGGTATTGATAGCGACCGAGATAAACGAAGGCGGCTTTCACGAGAAATCTTTCCGGGCGATGTATAGGCTTGGTGTGCGATTTTGTGAATGCGTTTGCACTGTATAGGTATGTATTTGTTGTCTGTGTGTGTGTGGGGGGGTTCTGTTTGTCTCTTTATATATATTTGTGTGTATGTGCAAGGTCTATATAAGTACTTATATAGACTGTGTGTGTGTGTGTGTGTGTGTGTGTGTGTGTGTGTGTGTGTGTGTGTGTGTGTGTGTGTGTGTGTGTGTGTGTGTGTGTGTGTGTGTGTGTGTGTGTGTGTGTGTGTGTGTGTGTGTGTGTGTGTGTGTGTGTGTCTGTGTGTGTGTGTGTGTGTGTGTGTGTGTGTGTGTGTGTGTGTGTGTGTGTGATATCTAGAGCGGCCGTGCAGAGAGCTGAAAGATTCTTACGAAGGCCGGCATGGAGCGCGCGAGAGTTGCATGAGAGACCGAAGTGCAGATAAGACGATCCAGACTTACAAGATAACTTTTTTTTTCTTTATCCACATGTTCAGCGTTTTTATATGTAGGCTTTGTGAGCGTTTGGAATTGGGCTGACGAAAGTTTCGCCCAAATCGATCAAGACGAGGCTCTCATGCATAAATGTGTATATTAGTGTGCGTGCCTGCGTGTGTGTGCGTGCGCATTTATTATAGAGATAGATAGGTAGGTAGATATCTAAATGTGCATATATATATATATATATATATATATATATATATATATATATATATATATATATATATATATATATATACACGTACATACGTACATGCATACATGCATACATACATATATACATGCATACATACATATATACACACACACACACACACACACACACACACACACACACACACACACACACACATATATATATATATATATATATATATATATATATATATATATATTAGTTATAGTTATATAGTTATAAATATAAGTATAGATATTTGGTTAAACAATATAAATGTGTCTTTACATAGACATATAGATATGTATATGATTACATATATATATATATATATATATATATATATATATATATATATATATATATATATATATATATATATATTCTCTCTCTCTCTCTCTCTCTCTCTCTCTCTCTCTCTCTCTCTCTCTCTCTCTCTCTCTCTCTCTCTCTCTCTCTCTATCTCTCTATCTCTCTATCTCTCTATCTCTCTATCTCATATCAGGATGTATATTAGTGCACGTTGTGTCATTGTCCGCTAACCCGTGCTCATATGGGCGACCAGCAGCCGAATAGCATTAACTAGTGGGAACTTAACTGTGTCATTTCCTCCTGTCGATTCATGCGCTCTTGAGTAATAGGAGCTGAGTTTGAATGGGTTACGGTTGTATGTGTACGTCATGTGTAGTAAACTTGACTGTTGCCTATGAATAGTTTTCCGCCCTCGAGAATGTCACGTTTGCTCGGTGGACAATTTGGCAAAGCATTCTCAGTTCGGGAGCCAGGTGTGTATCTGGAGGAAGGGCGACCGAGACGCAGGTAAATTTCGCCAGCCGATGTAGTGTGGGTACCCCTAGCGGCGGGAGATTCTCGGGCTTTCCTAACGGGAGACCGGTTCGGGTGAATGTAACGTCCTTGCTTGTCCTAATTAGGGGATTACGGATTTAAAAAAACGGAGATTTCCGTGTGGCCTCGTTTCCCGTGTTAGTTTACAGGCTAGGGGTAGTTTTGTGTGTGTGGTTAATCAGAGCGAGAACTTTTAAGTGCAATCGAGTAAAACTTTGCGATTCGACATCTGCCATCCAGGTTTTTTACCGGGTAAAAGCGCCGTTCTCCTCTTGCTGTCTTGATGAAAGTCTAAACATGACCTGTTTTATGTGTCAAGTTGTTTCAAAGTTCTATCTGATACATTCTTTAACTCCCTGAAACGGTAGATTCTCAAATAATTATTTCAAGGGATGATCGTTGCGGCGGCAACAGCCTGACCGTCGGTTGTGGTCACTAAAACTTTCTCGGATTCTCCTGGAGTGGGCTTCTCTTCATTCTAATTTTTTTTCTGGATGTAGCGTAAAAAAAAATGTCTGGAATATCCGTTCTCTTATTCTGGATGCAACTCTGAAGGTCGTCAGCAACCGTAGAGAATGTCATGCTATGTTGGAAGCGCTGTGTACAGTATGTATTGTGGAAGAAAGTGAGAGCTGAATAAGTAGGACGGGCAGACGCTCGTGGATGGGAACGAGCAGTGAAAGGAATGCTGCTTTTTAATGTTGTAAACTTTTGTTACCATATAAACAGGGAAATTCCGGTATCGCCTGTGCCGGTGTAGCATAATTTGGAATTTCCGCCCAATCTAATGTGTCAAAGACCGTTCAGAAAGATTTTCGGTCACGAGAATTGTGTAAAATAAATAAACATAAATAAATAAAAGATAATTATAATAGAAAATAAAGGATTTTTTAAAAAGAAAATACCATTACAGAATATTATCTTAATGACCAGAAAAAATCTCCCCCCCCCCCCACCATATTTTCACCGTGCTTGTGCATGTATCAGTATAGGTAGTATTTTTCTGTACATTACTAACATTAACGGCCTTCTCCCCCAGGGCGATGGCGAGTCCGCCCCCGACACCCCCCCGCCCGAGACGGCGCCCGAGTCCGCCACGCCGCCCACTGAATCGCCCAAAGCTTCCAAAAAGTCTTCCAAGAAAGCCAAGGCGGCCGCCAAAGCCGCGCAGGCTGCGTCGCCGCCCATAGAGCTGAGTCTCCGCTTGGATGGCATGTCACTCTCGCTCTTCGTGGTGTCCTTCCTCACGCGGATCTGGAAGCTGGAAACGCCAAGGGGCATTGTGTAAGTGGTCGAGGGAAGAAGGAGGGGAAATAGTGGGTGAAATAATGTGTCAGATTTTATGGATTTTTATTTTTTTTTCCAATTGTTTTTTATGTATGTACTTGTCTAAAACTCGCTGTGACTTACTTTTGTTTTTCCTTTTAAGATTTGATGAACTTCACTATGGAAAGTATGCAGGACTCTACATGCAGAACACTTTCTTCTTTGATTCTCAACCTCCCTTTGGAAAGCAGCTGGTTGCCCTTGCAGCTTACATCGCTGGCTTTGATGGTGAGGCACTGTCATTGTTATGGCATTTATAAAGCTTAATTGGGAAGTATTTTTAAGTGTCATAGCACAAATTCCCAAGGTTTTAAACTGCATTTTTCTTTCCAGGGAGCTTCAAGTTTGACAGGATTGGATCTCCATATGACCCCATAGTGCCAGTGTCTGCCATGCGTATTGTTCCTGCCTTTTTTGGCTCTTTGCTGATGCCAACAGTGTACAATGTTATGGTAGAACTTGGCCTCTCACACTATGCTGGTGCTTTGGCTGCCTTCCTCATGATATTTGGTACGGTCTTTGTTACCCATTCTACCTAAAGGATATTAATAGGCATAGGGTTGAATTAGATTTTTAAAATCTGGTGTCCAAAATTCAGTTATTTCTTCTATTTAAAGAATCACAAAAGAAACTTGATTTTCATTATTTAATCTCTTTGTAGAGTTTATAGCATTCATTATACATACATTGCCTTGTATAAATATTCATTAAGTGTTTAATTTTGCAGACAATGCCATCTTGGCACAGTCCCGTTTCATTCTGATGGAAGGCATTCTCATGTTCTTTGGAATGTTTGGGCTTCTGTGCATTCTGAAGTTCAGAAACCTGTACAAACAGCCATACACCTTGCCCTGGTTCGTATGTCTCATCCTTGGTGCAGCTTCCCTAGGAGCAGCTGTGTGGTAAGTTTTTTCATGTAACTATATGAAATCATGTGGCAGATTTAAATGTTATTTGTGAAGGGCAATCACTGAACTCTATAGTGCATTTGTGCATACAAGATTCCTAATAGATAAATCCACTCCACAGTGTCAGATACTTTGGTATCTTCACCCTCTTCTTGGGCGTGGGCATCTTGGCAAAGGATTTCTGGACCATGGTTGGTGACCGTACTGTGACAGACCGAAAGCTGGCTGGCCATTTATTGACAAGAGTGTTGGTCTTCCTTACCATCCCACTTACACTTTACATTAGCTGTTTCTATGTGCATTTGTCACTGCTGTACAAGGCAGGTCCAAATGATAATATTATGACTTCTGCCTTCCAAGCCAGTCTTGAGGTAAGTTCTTTTTCTATAATTTTACACAACAGGTTTATGAGCATATATAATTTTCATGAGAGGGCAGTATAAGAGAATGAGGAACTGGATTATGATGTATGGATTATTTTATTTTATAATTATCATTAACAATGTTTTTTTCTTTTCATCATTTATAGGGTGGCTTAGCTTCAATAATATCCAACCAGCCTGTCAAGATACTCCATGGGTCACAGATTACCCTCCGCCACACACACGGCCGTACTTGCTGGATACATTCGCACGATGCTCTTTATCCTGTGAAGTATGCTGATGGACGAGGTTCTTCACACCAGCAGCAAGTTACATGTTATAGCTATAAGGATGTAAACAATTGGTGGATTGTCAAAAAGCCAGAAATGTAAGTGTGGGTGACTTCACTTTTCAAATACAAGACTGCTGATTTTTCATACTAGTTTGAAATTAACTACTTTAAAAATTAGAAGAAAATTGATAATACATACTTTTCTTTCTTTTTTTTAACCAGAGAGGAACTTATTGTGTCAGAACCTCAAGTGCCTATTAAGAATGGTGACATCATTCAGCTGGTGCATGGCATGACTTCAAGAGCACTCAATGCCCATGATGTAGCAGCACCCATGTCTCCACACAACCAGGAGGTAAAAATTTTCAGTTTAATAAGCCTTTATGCTGTGATTCATCTAAGAGGAGAAAGGGATTGTGTGTGAATAGTAAATATTTGTACACATTTACAAAAAAAAAATAATAATAAAATAAAGTAAAATACATATTTTGTTTTACAGGTTGCTGCATACATAGACTACAATGTCTCCATGCCAGC
Organism: Penaeus vannamei; assembly: GCF_042767895.1. Taxonomy (NCBI): domain Eukaryota; kingdom Metazoa; phylum Arthropoda; class Malacostraca; order Decapoda; family Penaeidae; genus Penaeus; species Penaeus vannamei. The sequence continues at coordinate 10,203,394 of NC_091581.1, forward strand.
ACAAACTATGTGGCGCTTAGAACTCCTCAATGCAGATCAGACAGATGGATTTTGGCATGCTATAGAGAGTCAGGTGAGAATTCTTCAACTTAATAAATTTTACAATAAGGCCCACATGCTTGAAGTGTAAGATGATTTTCCTTAAATCAGTTACTCATGTAATAGATCTGATATTTTGAATGTTAATATGTATATTCCAACTATTGATTTTTGTTTTATTTTTCTCTGTATCTAAACATTTTCGTTGCCATTCTCTACAGATCCGCTTGATCCACGTAAATTCAACTCAGGCTCTGAAGTTCTCTGGTCGTCAGCTGCCCGATTGGGGCTTCCGTCAGCATGAGGTCGTAACTGACAAAATTCTTGAACAGGAAGATACCATTTGGAATGTGGAGGAACATCGCTATACAAGAAGTAAGAAGCAACTTAAATTCAGCCTCTTCTTAGTAAAATACACAATACAAAATGTTTTAAGATAAATTTTAATTAACTGATATCCATTGCCTTTTTATTTGTTGTGTTTTAGAAAGATTTTATAATTTTTATTGCTATTAGTTTTGGCAATGATGATATGGTAATCATAATTTCAATAGCAATAACATTAATTTTAATAGCAGCAGAAAAATAAAGAAAATTGTCCTGAAAACTCTGGGAAGGGAAAAAACAGCTGAGGACATTGTAGGATTATTAATTAGACCTTGGGTGGCTGAGCTTTTGAGGAGCCATCTGTGCAGGGAAGGGGGGGAACACAAAAGAAAATGACAGTAGAGTATGATTACCTGGCACTATTAGCTTAAATAAACATTAAATGTGAGATTGTTAGAACCATTTTTCTTAAAGGTTAGAATTTGTATATCATTCTTGTTTTGATTTGTTTTCATAAGGTTTCTAGAATGTTTATCAGATTTTTCACCTACCACGGCAGCTTTTTATAAATGTGAAATTTAAAGTTTCTGGTTTACTTGCTTATATATGTGATGTCTGGTTTTAAAGTGTGCAGCACCTAACACCTAATCTCTTCCAACAGCTGAGGACAAAAAGGAACGTGAGAAGGACTTGATCCGTTCTGAGATGATCCCCATAGAGCGCAAGAATCTAACTTTCTGGAATAAATTGTATGAACTGCAGTATAAGATGCTTTTTAACAATCAGGAGAATGTAGCCGGACATATGTACGCCTCAGATCCCCTTGACTGGCTCTTCCTGAAGCGAGGAGTTGCATACTGGATTTCAGCAAATAGCAATGTAAGTCCTTTCACTGTGACATTACTAAATTTCACTCTAATCCATTTGTTACTGAAGTTACAGGAGCTATGATTCCAAAAGAGTTAGGATTTTAATTGTCCTTACATTTTTCTTTACAGGCCCAAGTTCACTTCCTGGGAAATATTGTCACATGGTTGTCAGGAACAGTTGGCCTTGTGGGCTATTTAGGACTTTTCATCCTGTACCTTCTCAGACGTCAGAGAGCTTGTTATGACCTACCCGAGCCTATGTGGAACAAGTTCTGCACAATTGGAGAGGTAATTTTCATTGCAGAAACTGTAAAATGAACCATCTCATTTTTCAGACTTTGATCATTTTTAATTTTTGCTTTTTTTTATAAAATCTATTTTGGACTTGTGCTTCTTAGCAAAGCAATATAAAGGTTTTCAGTTGGAACTGATATAACATGCAAATTGAAGCAAACATTGGATAAATTATATAGTATATTCAAAACTTAAAGCATGTAATAATGGCATGTATTTCACTATATAACCATGTTGATCTGTAAATATTTATGAGGGATTCAACAGTTGAAGTTTTACAAATCAAAAATTCTTTCCTTTTCAGGTTTTGGGCGTAGGATTTGCAGTACATTACTTCCCTTACTTCCTTGTAGACAGAACACTCTTCCTTCATCATTATATGCCTGCTTACATATTCAAAGTAAGTAAACTTGTGTATAGTTTTTATTTACATTTTCATCTATTTATCTTCATGTTAAAGATATCCCTGCTCTAATGATGATTGGATCTTTGTCCAAAGGCAGCATTTTATACTAATTGGAAATTTAACTCTCCTTTCAGCTTTGTCTCTTGGCTGCTATGGTAGAACATGGTTACTATCTCATATCAGAAAACTTCAAGGCTGCAAAGTTAGCCAAGGTCTATCTAGCTGTTGTCGGTTTGTGGATGGTGTCCATTCTCTATGTGTTTTGGTTCTTTGCACCAGTAACATATGGTAATGCAGATCTTACTGCAGACCAGGTGATGAGCTTGGCTTGGAGAGACACCTGGGATCTGATCATACACAAACAGTAATGGAACTGATAGAAAACTCATTTACAATCTTCCACTGAAGAAGTGTAAACATGACAAGAGAAAACTAAGGACAAAACAAAACAAAATACTTGTGTATTTTATAGTCGCACATTTGACTGCATGTCATCACCTCCGTAAAAGGGAGGGAAATGATGTGCACTTTCTCTTAATCTGAGGTACACAAACTTGCAGTTGCACACAAAACCCCAGAGGTGTGGGAAATCTGGAACAGAGTCTCAAAGCTATATTTAAAGGTTAGGAATGGTTGATTGTTAAGAGTATATAATTAGATTATATAAATGATGGAAAGTTACAACAGGACAGTATACAGTATTGTTACCTAGAATCTCATTTTTACTTTGTTAGCACTTAGCAGGGTTCAAAATATGTTGAGATTGCTGAATCTCACACGCAAAATGATTGTGATTTTACAGATCTATCCATTCCAAGATTGACTTAGTATTTTTATAATTATAATTACTTTCACCTCCTTTAATCCTGAGTATAATCTGTGACAAACACTTCAGATTCAGTTGTTGATTATGGGAAACTTAACACCAGCCACAACAAACTGATGGTCTTCCTGGGATCTTCCAGTAAATAATTAATCTTAACAAATCCTACAGGGTATTGAAGAAAGAATTACTGTGAGAATTAGTATCAAACTCCCATAAACATCCTGGATTCTGAGCTTGCACCTTAAGATTGTGCATCTGCTTGCATTGTGATATGAAACTCTTTTTGTGAGTTCCATGGGAGACTTGTTAAGATTGTTCTGAAATCTGTTGATCTTTGAGCAGATTGCACACCAGTGAATGTGATACATATTTAAGAAGGATAAGGAAGGACATCTTGAGTCCAGATGCCATATATTCTTGGTGAAGGTAACATTGTTATTTCTCTTGATACTCATTTTCTATTTTTGTAATTTGTTAGTTTATAAAAATAAATAAAATGTTATATCCTTCAGAACTGCAATTAATATCCTTTTTTCAGTACATAATTTCATACATTAATGTTGCCCTGAGACCTTTTCTCTTTCCTTGAGGTCAAGTATCACTCCTTAGCATAAGTAAGCATCACACATGTTAATCAGAATGAAAGCTTTCTTTTCATAGTGATTTTTTTGCAACAGCTATAGTTCATTTTAAAATATATGAAATAATTCTGAAAAATATAAGATCAATAATCAAGTTCAAGAAAGATGCCATTAATTAGGGCAGTTTTCAAGATCTGATTACACATGAATTAAAAAAAGCACTTTCTTCCTAAAGTGTGAGGTCAGATTATACGAAATAATAACTTGTATATATGTATTTTAAAGCCTATGAAATTTCAGTATAGAAAGTATTAAATTTCTAGATTTCTGCTACCAACCATACATTATAACATGTCAGGTACAAACATATGCATTTTACATAAAGGACTGCAGAAATATGTAATATTAAGCAAGTATGGATGTAAATTATAAAAAAAATTACAAATTTACAAAACAAAAAAATCTATTCAAACATGTTTAGCATTTTCAACAAAGGTACTTAAAAATAAGCTAACTTGTAATTTTACCCCCCTCTCAATCTCATGCCCAATGTTGTTGTGGGGGGAACTTAGGAGATGGAGACAGAGGCCCAGTGTAGGGTATCACCCCTAGTTTGGACCCCAGCCTTTGCCTCAACTAATTTTGCATGGTCTTTTCTTCTCCACTCAATCTCCCACAGCCAATCCCTAAAACACTTCCTTTCCACAAATAACCTTATTATTCCTAATTCATATTGCCACACACTTGGAGATACACACGCAATTTTTTTTCATACATACAATTGTCAATCTCCTCTTGGTCAGCTCCATTTCACCGGAACAGATGTTGGGAACTGCTCTTGCACGCTTATGTGTTAGCCTCACCCGTCTAATACTCCTATCTGATGGCACATTTTGATCCGCCCCTATGTCCCCAATGTCATATCTCTCTTTTAGTTCCACACATTCTGTTGTCTTGTCCATGCTTTGCTACAGCCCGCACCTCTACTTTCCCCCACCTATCCTCCCAATCTATCAGATATCCTTACAGAATCCCACACTTTCTGCCTTGACAACCTGTTCGTCCTCAGACGCATACATATCCTTTCTCTTGATCTAAGCCCCTTACCTAACCCGACCGTAACCCATTCACTCACTAACTCCTGTATTCATCTTTAACCTTTTCAATATTACTTTAGATAGTTAATCCATAGCAACAAACTACTAACTCAAACACCCTTCACTACCCTTTACTGTATCTTCCTATAGTGCTACATGACTTTAGTTCTTTTTCCTTTTCTTCATCCCCTTCTTCTGTACATATGCCAAAGTGTGAGAGCAGTGCTGAAAAGATGAAAGCCTGGCATTTTCAGTCCTGGAAAGCCTTCGTACTCCAATTGTTATTCCCCCTTTACCCTTTGCACTACCATACTAACCTACAGAGCTATACAACTTTCGACATTTAATGTATTTTGTCGTAATTGTCAACTCATTTTTTACCTTTTGGCCACAATACTTTCCTAACCTGAGGGCTTCACCCCCTAGGTTAGCCCTATTGCTATATTTTATACATGCTGCTAAGGGTCTTAAGAGTTTGATGTGGCAGAATTTTTTTTATAAATATATAAAACTATAACCTTACTTTCTAAAAGTAGAAAAAAAATGTTTTTTTCGTTACACCTAATACTTTAAAAAATCCTTGATTGCTGCAGTATATACTGTACACTTAAATCTACTCTTAATCACCATTTACTACAGTATATGTGGTCTCTTCAACCTTCATCTCTATGGAGCATTTAGTATGAGCTTCTGATTTGTCTGCCTCATCTACCTGTGACATGGCAATCAAGGTGTCATTGTACGGTGCTGGGCCAATTAGGCTCAGGAGCACCGGCAGAAATGTTAATCCATGGAACACTCCAAATAGGCATGTGCCAAAGAAGATCTGTAAATCATATATTAAAATAACCTGTGGTGTAATTTATTTTCTCTTAAGGGTGAAGTTTAAAGTATTAATGTGGCCTTTAATGGAGTCTTTTATATTTAATATATACCAAGATTTCAATTTGTTAATTCAGACATCAGCATAAATAACAGGTGACAACTAATTACTTACTTTGAAAAATGACAGGAAAACGTGTGAATCGGAGAAAACAAGCGGGGCAAAGGAGAGGAAGGTTGAGAAAGCTCCATTGATTACAGGTGGCCCCATTTCATGGAGCGTTGTGTGGGCCCTTTCATTTCTGGTCCCTTTTACCTTTCAAGTCAGCACCATATTAGAATTAGTTTTTGCCAACATAAAACAATTGAATTTCATTTAAGACATGTATATTTAAGTACTCCATCAGAA
>NC_091581.1:10216563-10219063 GCF_042767895.1 Penaeus vannamei
CTCACCTGAGGCTTGAGGTTGTGCCAGCTTTGCACGATCACAAACATGTCATCGACGCCGAGGCCGAGCATGAGGAGGGGCAGGATGGAGTGCACGGGGCTGTAAGGCAGGCCCACGGCAGAGCACAAGCCGAAGGACACGCCCACCGCCAGGTACGTGGCTAGGAGGCCCAGCAGTGATAAAACCGGCTGCAAAATCGATTATGTCATTAAATCACACCTGCGTTTATTGCTGGAGCACTGTCAATGATACAGCAACATAATGCACGGCAGTAACCTCGGCAACTTATCCCTATATTCTTATGGTGTCTAAGAAGCTTCGAGATTATAACTGACAAGTAAACACCTGTTATACTACTAAAATTACCCCAGAGCACTTACACACTCCAAGCACGAGCACTCACCCGCTTCTCCACCCCGTTGAATTTACCGAGCATGACCTGCACGTAAATGAAGAGCATAACGTTGCCGATGATGAGGAAGGTCACATCGCCAAAGACAGTCTCGCTGCTGACTTCTCCAAAGCTGATGGTGAATATTTACGAGAACAAAATGAAAGAATCAGTAAAACACATAGCAAAAAAATCATGAAATGAAGGTTTAGGAGAGAGAGATTTAACACCGTGAACACCCCACTGTACCTGCGATGCGACTGGAAGAATATGCCAAGGTCCTGAGGTCTCCCACTTCGGTTCCTGAGGAGGCGGATGAACTCTCCTTCCCAGGCAAAGAGGCTTGGATTCACCTAAGTGAAGGGAGGATATATAAGGCGAATTAGGTCTCTCTGATCGCAGGACCGATATCAGTGGCTCTGGAATTAACACTAATGATAACTGCAACAACGAAATATTCACTGCGCGATAAAAGACGAGATATAGAGTATCATAGAAAGCAAAGCCAGACACTTTAGTACAACGAAGCATCATGAAAGTCACTGAACACTCTCTGACCTCCTCAGAAAGTCCAGCGTTGTTGCTGTTGCTCAAATCAATCTCACTTCTGTTGACATGCATCAGGATCTGTGTGAGGGCAGTCTTGGCTCCTGTTATGTGGCCGGAGGCATTCTGCTCCACGCCGCCCAGGAGCTTGTGGAAGTCGACGGGATGGGAATACGTCGAACTGGAATACAGGGGTTTGATTTACGTCTCTCATTCCCTCTCATTCTCTCTCTCTCTCTATCTGTCTATCTTTCTGTCTGTCTGTCTGTCTCTCTCTCTCTCTCTCTCTCTCTCTCTCTCTCTCTCTCTCTCTCTCTCTCTCTCTCTCTCTCTCTCTCTCTCTCTCTCTCTCTCTCTCTGTCTGTCCCACACACACACACACACGCTCTCTCTCTCTCTCTCACGCTCTCTCTCTCTCTCACGCCCTCTCTCTCTCTCTCTACCTATCTATCTGTCTGTCTAAACCTTTCTCTCTCTCTCCCTCTCTCCCCCTCTCCTTCTCTCTCTCCCTCTCTCTTTTTCCCCATTTCTCCCTATCTCTCTCTCTCTCTATCTATCTATCTATCTCATTCTCTCTCTCTATCTCTCTCCCTCTCTCTTTCTCCCTCTCTCTCTCTCTGACTTTATATTGAGCCCAGATGACCGTATATTGAGCCCAGCTGACCTTATATAGAGCCCAGCTGACCTTATATTGAGCCCAGCTGACCGTATATTGAGCCCAGCTGACCTTATATAGAGCCCAGCTGACCTTATATTGAGCCCAGCTGACTTTATATAGAGCCCAGCTGACCTTATATTGAGCCCAGCTAACCGTATATTGAGCCCAGCTGACCTTATATTGAGCCCAGCTGACCTTATATAGAGCCCAGCTGACCTTATATTGAGCCCAGCTGACCGTATATTGAGCCCAGCTGACCTTATATTGAGCCCAGATGACCTTATATTGAGCCCAGCTGACCTTATATTGAGCCCAGATGACCTTATATTGAGCCCAGATGACCTTATATAGAGCCCAGCTGACTTTATATTGAGCCCAGCTGACCTTATATTGAGCCCAGATGACCTTATATTGAGCCCAGATGACCTTATATTGAGCCCAACTGACTTTATATTGAGCCCAGATGACCTTATATTGAGCCCAGATGACCTTATATAGAGCCCAACTGACTTTATATTGAGCCCAGATGACCGTATATTGAGCCCAGATGACCTTATATAGAGCGTAGATGACCTTATATAGAGCCCAGATGACCTTATATTGAGCCCAGATGACCTTATATTGAGCCCAGCTGACCTTATATTGAGCCCAGCTGACCTTATATTGAGCCCAGCTGACCTTATATTGAGCCCAGCTGACCTTATATTGAGCCCAGCTGACCTTATATTGAGCGTAGATGACCTTATATAGAGCCCAGATGACCTTATATTGAGCCCAGATGACCTTATATTGAGCCCAGATGACCGTATATTGAGCCCAGCTGACCTTATATAGAGCCCAGCTGACCTTATATTGAGCCCAGATGACCTTATATTGAGCCTAGCTGACCGCATATTGAGCCCAGC
>NC_091581.1:10229063-10241563 GCF_042767895.1 Penaeus vannamei
GAAGCAAGGAGGATTTAAAGTTAGGCGGATTTGAAACAAGGAGGATTTGAAGTTGGGTGGATTTGAAGCAAGGAGGATTTAAAGTTGGGTGGATTTGAAGCAAGGAGGATTTGAAGTTGGGTGGATTTGAAGTTAGGTGGATTTGAAGCAAGGAGGATTTAAAGTTAGGTGGATTTGAAGCAAGGAGGATTTGAAGTTAGGTGGATTTGAAGCAAGGAGGATTTAAAGTTAGGTGGATTTGAAGCAAGGAGGATTTGAAGTTGGGTGGATTTGAAGTTAGGTGGATTTGAAGCAAGGGGATTTAAAGTTGGTGGATGTGAAACAAGGAGGATTTAAAGTTGGTGGATTTGAAGCAAGGAGGATTTAAAGTTGGATGGATTTGAAGAAAGGAGGATTTAAAGTTGGGTGGATTTGAAGTAAGGAGGATTTAAAGTTGGTGGATTTGAAGCAAGGAGGATTTAAAGTTGGATGGATTTGAAGCAAGGAGGATCTAAAGTTGGGTGGATTTGAAGCAAGGAGGATCTAAAGTTGGGTGGATTTGAAGCAAGGAGGATTTGAAGTTGGGTGGATTTGAAGCAAGGAGGATTTAAAGTTGGGTGGATTTGAAGCAAGGAGGATTTGAAGTTAGGTGGATTTGAAGCAAGGAGGATCTAAAGTTAGGTGGATTTGAAGCAAGGAGGATTTAAAGTTGGATGGATTTGAAGCAAGGAGGATTTGAAGTTGGATGGATTTGAAGCAAGGAGGATTTGAAGTTGGGTGGATTTGAAGCAAGGAGGATCTAAAGTTAGGTGGATTTGAAGCAAGGAGGATTTAAAGTTGGGTGGATTTGAAGCAAGGAGGATTTGAAGTTAGGTGGATTTGAAGCAAGGAGGATCTAAAGTTGGATGGATTTGAAGCAAGGAGGATCTAAAGTTGGATGGATTTGAAGCAAGGAGGATCTAAAGTTGGATGGATTTGAAGCAAGGAGGATCTAAAGTTGGGTGGATTTGAAGCAAGGAGGATTTAAAGTTAGGTGGATTTGAAGTTAGGTGGATATGAAACAAGGTGGTTTTGAAGTAAGGTGGATTTGACGCAGTACTAAATGCGTTGGCAGAAGTAGTTGGCAGTTTTCCTCGGTCACTGCATCCTGGCAACAGGAAGTCTCGCACCGCAAGCCATTATCAACCTAAACATGTAAATGCCGAGTAGAGAGAATTTCAAAACTGTCTTGCGAAGATATCAACATGCAAAAATATACTTCTGTGTTGAGTGTCTGTGCACGTATCTATAACAATGAACGAGATGATAAGCCAATTGCCGCTCAGTCTTATAATGCTCGTTTCCTCTCCCCACAAACTAACGACAGATGCAGCATATTGCCTTAGTGATAAAGGGAGGCATTGGAAGCAGGCATACCTCCTATAAGCAGTCGAGAAATATCAAATATGACCTTAGCAGTTGTGAGATCATTGCGCAGAATTCTTATATCAAAGAATCCTGATGCAATGCGATTTGAGAAAATCCTGGAGATTATCGCTTAAGTTCTCTGAGAAAAAGAAGGACTCCTTAAGAGATATCAGATTTTCGAACAGCAAAGGCAAAATGCATTCGCCATAATATAAAGATTAATAGTTTAAGGTATTTCATGTGTAAGGAAATGTAGAAATAGTTGGATGCGTTTATCCAACTATTCCCAGGGAAAGCCTTTGTTTACATGCAGAAATCTCTAAATAGTTTTATCTTTTTTATCATACCGAAAGTCTTCCTCTGCATAGTTTAAGTGCTGACGCTTCAGAGAGTTCAAAGCAATCAGTCATTAATCCTCCCACCTTCTTTCTTTCTCTCACTCTCTCTCTCACTTAGTCACTCATTCTCACTCTCACTCAGTCACTCATTCTCACTCTCACTTAGTCACTCACTCTCTCTCTCACTTAGTCACTCATTCTCATTCTCACTCAGTCACTCATTCTCACTCTCACTTAGCCACTCATTCTCACTCTCACTCAGTCACTCATTCTCACTCTCACTTAGCCACTCATTCTCACTCTCACTCAGTCACTCATTCTCACTCTCACTTAGCCACTCATTCTCACTCTCACTCAGTCACTCATTCTCACTCTTACTTAGTCACTCATTCTCACTCTCACTTAGTCACTCATTCTCTCATTCTGACTCTCTCTCTCTCTCTCTCTCTCTCTCTCTCTCTCTCTCTCTCTCTCTCTCTCTCTCTCTCTCTCTCTCTCTCTCTCTCTCTCTCTCTCTCTCTCTCTCTCTCTTTCAGGCACAGACACACTCACTCACTTACTTGCTTACACACACAAAAGAAAACACGTTTTTCTGTCTCTCTATTTTCTCCCCCCCCCCCTTTTTCATCCCCCATCTCCTTTCTCCCCCTTTTTTATCCTATTTCCTTACCTCGTTTTCTCAACCTCCGTCTCTCTACCTCCCTCTCCACCTAACCGACCGTTGGAACGTACCTGTAAAAGAACCTTTCGAGCGACCCAGTCACGGCTTCGCTCACTCTCCCCAGGCAGTTTCTCTGGTCCCTTCCTCTCATCCTCTCCTTCTTGGCTCTCCCCTTCGCCAGCCTCCAGAACACCGCAGGAAGGAACGAAACAAAATCCACGTCTCTAAGCCACTCCAAGTGAAGCTGGCTGCTTGACCGACCCAGCTGGAAGCGCCCGTGTGACTGCGGGAGCGGAGGGGTGCGCTGAGCTCTTCGGGTGAACCGTCGGGGTCCCTACAGTCACAACACCGCCTTATCTCTGCCAGACACAACAAAAGGCCGTCCTTCAGGAAGTCGCGGCCCGCCGAGGGGCAAATGGACTGCTGTGATTATGCAATTGACGCCGCGACTTTCAAATCTTATCGGAAAGACTTTTATGAAAACGTGATAATCAAAGAAAGAAATATTTACATGGTCAAAAAAAGTGTCGTGTACTTTCGAGACGTCTGGAAGGAAGAGTTTACTAGACAAGATGACGTTTTTTTCTTTAGTTTTGTACACCCTAACAACTATTCGTCCACCGTGTTTGTTTGTTTGTTTGTTGTTGTTTTTTGTAATGAAAACATTTTTTTCATCGTCTCTAAGGAAAAAGAAAGACAAATGATTGATCGCATGTACGATACGTTAGACGTGAGATAATCTCTATCACGTGAGGCAGCGAGTACAGATAACAGGAGGGCGCGTAACACTACCTTGGACAAAAAAGATACATCGATAGACAAAAAAGCGAAAAAAAAACAAAAAAACAAATGAATGACTAAATCTAAAACGAAAATGGAAATTGCAAAAATCATTTAAGAACAAACCACTTTATGCAGACGAAAGAAGGCGAAAAAAATCGGCTGGAGGCAAGATCTACGTAAGGACTGATATAGGCCTTGGCTGGAGGCGTGTCTGCCACACCCTCAGAGAAAGAGATCCGATTCGGGGGCTGATTGTGGGCATCTGTTGCCTGGCTCGATGGGACGATGTCTATCGGCCAGTTCGTTAAAAATGTGCGAGGCTTGGCCCAACTAATATTCATATATACGGACATGCATATATACAAAAATAAATGCATAACTGTCTATCTGATAGATAGATAGAAAGATATATCCGGCTATTATGCAGGTTTAGACGGATAGATATGTATTTATATCTGCGTATATGCGTCCGTACTATAATTTTTTATTGGGTTGGGTCTGGCATAATTTTCACAAACCGACCGTGTACAAGTACTTATATAGACCTTGCTATGGAATGCCTGTGCTTGGAGTATTCGAATCAATAGATGTGGCAGAAAAAGAGGATGCGAACTTTTCGAAGAAGAATGGGGAAAGAGCAAGATTAATTGAGAGGAATTTCAGCCAAGGAGGAACATATGAAGGACTTATACCCCTTGCTCAATCGCTGCAAAATGCTTTGAAACGGTTTTTTGTCGAATTAGTAGTTTTTTTTCTTTGGGGAGGGGGGGGGGGGTCGTAATACCTTATAAGAACCTCCGCTTCGCTTCCGTTCGCTGAACCTTCGTTGTCTTTTTCCTTCCAGATGAGACACAAGGCCCGCGGCATGTGAGACAGCCCCTCGAGGATCACGAAGTGTTGGGAGTAATATGTACGTGTTTAATAGAGGTTTACGATATTGACAGTTGTTTAAAAAGAATGAGATTCGTTTAAAGACACACCTCATGTGATTGGGTTGCTGTTGTTTTTTTGTCGTCTTTTGCAGGTATAAGGTATTGAGAGACCAAGAGGTGATATTTCAAGCTTTCAAAAGATATTTCATTGCATTTTTGAGCAATTGACTGGACAGTAATTTCCATTCTTTCGAGTATTTTTTCGCCAGTTTCTAATATATGGGAGTTAACATTTACTTCGAGTTAATGTTTTATTCAAAGCCTTATATATTCTCACTTTTATTTCATGATATTCTACATGTTTAATCAATGGGATGTCCTTTTGTGTATCAAAGACCAAAGCTGCTGATGGGCTTAGTCCTTGTCGCTCTGTGTGATCTTCTGCAGTGACACGTCCCTCGCGTTGGAAATCGAACATCCTTTCGTGTCGGAAATGTAAACCACACAAGCTGTTGTCTTTCTTATACTTTTCAGATCTAGCTGAGAGAAGTGACCAAGGAGTGGAAGATGACGAGCCACAGATAGCAAGATGTTAAAATATTCAATTCCTTGGCAACCGATAGGCTGTGATGGTCAGCCCATGATCTTGGATGTTCTTTTTCAGGAGATAAGAGCGATATTCGGGAAATCTACAAACGACTTGACTTCTGACTGATAAAGGAGTGAGAGTCGTAATTCCAATGTCAGTCCTTGTCGGTTTACACATCTTGCTGTGTTGCGGGGGAGTCAAACTGGCGATTTAATAACAAATATGGGAAAACAAATGTTAAAGGGGATGTATACTGTTTTTTAAAAGGCTGTAGGTTTGGGAAAAACAGTTTTAAAGATAAGATGTTGAGAGAGTTTTGAGGAACATAGATATGATATTAGTGAAAATGTCAAAAGGACTTCATGCCAAAACCGAAAATCACGAATTCTCCTTTGAGAAATGTTTGGTACTTAATAGATTTAATAGGTTTCAATACGTAGATTGTATATTGTAATATCAAATCAAGTACTGAGTGATGTAGTATATTAAACGGCCACTAGCGTCTGGTTAGCATTGTCGAGGCAATTTGTAAAACACCGAAGCAAAACAACCGACTCGCCTATATATGGGCACATATCTATCTATCTTTCTATCTATCTATCTATTTATCTCTACCTGTATCTGTATCTATCTATCTATTTATTTTTAATAGATGACAAAAAACATGGCAAATTCCGTCATTCAAATAATTTGTCATTATTTTCATATAACTTCTTTTTTTCTCCAACTGCGACCTAATGTGAAATAAGCATAAAATTGAAAGTTTTCACAACTTTTGGTCTTCATATTTGCCTCACATTATATTTTGTATGTTCCTAGCAAGTACCTACAGACAAATGTAATTAGGACATATGCTGTGAATTCATGACTGATAAAAGACATGAGCTGTGATACATGGAAATAAAAAAATAAGAATATCAATTTGAACAAGGAACACTTTACCCTTAATTCTAAGTTATGTATCGAAACAGATGCTTTTTTCATACACTAAGTATTCAATTTCTCTTGTGTAGCTTCGAGGATGATTTAGCTCCGCAAAAAGAATAGCAAAAATAATAGTCCAGGATAGCGACTATGAATTTGTGTTAGATAGTACCCTACCTAGTTTCATATCTATTAATAGTGTTATCGTGAATTTCTAGGCCTACCATGACCTATCCCAAGACAATTTTATCTATTAAGATAAGGATTTTTTTTTCTATTCTCGGTAAATTCTCTGATGTCTGTAAATACACGACTATATTCATATAGGCCTACATAGACGCACACACATTATGTGTATAAATATACATATGTGTATGTGTGTGTGTGTGTGTGTGTGTGTGTGTGTGTATGTATGTATATATATATATATATATATATATATATATATATATATATATATATATATATATATATATATATACATATATATATATATATATATATATATATATATATATATATATATATATATAAATATAATGTATACACACATATACGTATGTATATATATACATATGTATGTATACACACACACATGTAAATATATACACACACACACACACACACACACACACACACACACACACACACACACATATATATATATATATATATATATATATATATATATATATATATATATATATATATATATATACATATATACATATATACAGATTATAATGATGATATTTGCATATAATTCATACATCATTATAATCATCATAATGACCACAATGACCTAGATTGTAATCATTTTTCCCTTTTCCTTCTATAGAAATGAGCTACAGAATCAGACCACGGGTTAATGAAAATCAAATATCCGATATTATGTTTATTTATCATTTAAAAGAAAAAAAGATAAATGCTACGAATTGACTTCTAAACTCATCCAGAAATTTGCTTTGCTGTTGTGATGAAACATAAATGGTAAATAGACACCAAATAATAAGGATTAGTAGATCTGCAGTTTTTTTTATCCTATTTCTCACGTCGAGTTATCACAGAATTGCTTTGGCTTCTGTGGGCAGTTTCGACGTCGTTCTGGTCCCGTCATTACACTCTGCACACCCGCTAATTATGAGTCGAAAAGAAATATGACAGTTGTACAAGAGAAAAAAAATTCCGCAAGTGGTCAGGTTAGAAAGTGTAAAATAAATCTTATGTATATATGTATGTATATGTGTGTATACGTATATACATATATATATATATATATATATATATATATATATATATATATATATATATATTTATATATATATGTATATATATATATATATATATATATATATATATATATATATATATATATATATGTGTCAAATTGATAAGCACCTGGGTTATCACATATATGTATCACATGGAACGTGTTAGGCAATCCGAGTAAATGATGAAATCCACTAACATGACAATTTCACGATAATGGTCTATCTAGCCGTCAATTACCTCCATTATCGGAGCAAATCCCAAGAGTGAAGCTAATGAACTTCCTCTGATGAAGTTCGGTTCCAGGGTCGAGAACTTGAAGCTCCAATGGCATGGAAATCCACTTTGAGAAAAACGCATTTGGAAGTTTGCTCCGTTTAATTAAGATTCGGCAAATAATGATGAACGAGATGTATATATATATATTTTTTTTGGCGATTTATCAAACTATATTGATGTTGTCTCTTTTAAGATATGTATTCATCCTATCTCGCTTATCGGGGGAAAAATGTCAAGTAAAATATTAATTTTGGTGTTTCTTTGATATTGAGTGCAAGTGTATTTTTGCTGATTAGATAATAGATTAAGACATTTACCAATGTTCTCCTAATTCAATTTCCAAAGTTTTCTACCATTTCAAAATTTATAGAAAACTGGCTTTGAAAAAACAGAATAATAAATATGATTTTCTTATGACAACCCTTTTCTGTTATACGAAAAATGACATATTGGCTTCACGAAAGAAAGAAAAGAAAAAAAGGCATTAGTAATTAGGTAACGACAGCCGACAAGAAGCTTTCAGTTGCCATGTATTCAAAATAGAGCCATTTGTAGCAATCAGTCACACGTTGAGTACACGATTTATCGGCGACCTTGGCTCTCGAAGCAATGCTCGTGTGGCGTGTCTAATGCGCTGATAACATTGGCTTACATGACACCGACAAAACAAAAAGTACAATTCGGTAGGAAATTGATCCCAAAATTGGCATTTTTGACACTGTCTTCGTTCTCGGCCTTAGAATTGGTCATTTGAACAAAGTGATAATGAGTATAAGATATATATAAGATAATAAATGATATATAACTAAAGTGTCTCCGACACAATCATTACATCTTAATTTTCTGGATGGAACATTTTACATACTCTTAACTAAGTTCCAGAAATTTCTTGTCACGTCCGAGAGAATTGAAAAAAAAGGCGAGAACCACTGGTTTCTTGGACAAATATTTCTTCGACATTTGTCCTAGCATAGAGGTACAAGCAAGGTCAATAGGTTGTTTCAAAATTCAAAAATCACCACGCCAGTAGTATAACAGATTCGATCTTTACTTATAGTAATTATCACCTTACATTCATGATTTCGTACTTAATCACGTGTAAGAAATCTTTTACTTCTGTATCCCCCAACGGCACTACATGTGACGTCATCACCTGCCCGAACTGAGGAGCACGGGACAACCTTGTATTCTCTTGATCTTGGATATAATAAGTCTTCGCTTTATTCTAAACTACGAATATGCGACTCGAAAAAAAAATACAGCTCCAGTGGTTTCCAAGCAAGGGTCGCGAAAATATGTGGATAAAATATTATAGGTCTGTTTCTGGGCTTTCGTCAGCGTTCATATCAAGAATATATACCATGAAGAGAGTACTGCACTGTCATTAGGTAAACATAGTATGCTGAAAGGGAAAAGGTTGGGTACTGATGACTAGATCAGTTCGGAACTTCTCACTAACGCTTGGCAAGATTTGGCAGGATTGCAATGAAAAGAGTATCAAAATGGATATCTATACACCTAACATATATATCGTGAGTACAATGCAGTGATTCTATGTATTACGTGTCTACTGTGACACTGTAGCGAACGATGCCAGCAGGAGAAAACTTGTAAGTAGAATGTAAGTAGAATAAGCTATCTGTACTTGTATACTTATAAAGATATGCATATATGCATGTGTATATACAAAAAGAAATATAGGCAGATATGTATATATATATATATATATATATATATATATATATATATATATATATATATATATATATATATATATATATATATATATATGCAAACATGCATGTATATATACATGTATATATATATATATGTGTGTGTGTGTGTGTGTGTGTGTGTGTGTGTGTGTGTGTGTGTGTGTGTGTGTGTGTGTGTGTGTGTGTGTGTGTGTGTGTGTGTGTGTGTGTGTGTGTGTGTGTGTGTGTGTGTGTGTGTGTGTGTGTGTGTGTGTGTGTGTGTGTGTGTGTGTGTGTGTGTGTGTGTGTGTGTGTGTGTGTGTGTGTGTGTGTGTGTGTGTGTGCATAACATTCGCAACAAATATCACATATACATCTGAAGTAACCAACAGCAATACATTTAACATTCAGGGTAGCAATTGAATTTAACAAACACCATTTTCACAATAACGTACATAAAATAATTTTCACCGGTATCAAATACCAGACAATCTTTCGATAATTTAATTACCATTATTTGATTAGTATTTCGAAGTAGAATAAGCAGAACCTATCCCAAATTCTTTTTTTTGTGCGTGTGTGTTTTTTTTTACATATATTCTGAAATTCCATCGATTTCACAGAAATTTACAGAAAACAATTATACATGAATATTTGATTACATTCTAACGTAGATTCCATTTTAATCTCTCCTTTTATTATATAGATTATCCCCCCTCGTCAGATTCACATGATGGCACATTTCCTGGAGGGGAGCGAAGGGCCCGAAGGAAAGGCCGTGGGGGGGCGGCCTCCCTGCACTACGGCGTGAAGGACCCCCACCTGCTCAGCGTTCCTCACCGGCCTCGCCCACCGCGTCTCCTCCGGCCGGACCTCGTTGCCTGACGGAGAAGTAGGTGAGCTCAGTCCGAATATTGCATATCATTGCTTTTAGCCTTGATAGTGCACCGTATTCATTACTTTATTATTCATTATTATTCATATTATATTGTTATTCAAATTATATTTTTGCATTATTCATATTATTATTCGTAATATACTATGATCAATATTGTATCATTATTCATATTATATTATCAATCATATTATATAATCATGCATATATCATTATCCATATTATATCATTATTCATATTATATCATTATTCATTATCATTTACATTCATTACTTCACTGATAAGCGTGGCAGAACTACAAGCTCATGTGTCTTTTTCTCCCTAAAGGATTCACTGGAGAAAAGGCAACACGATGACGAAGGGGCCAGTACCTGAGGCGTAGACGAGGTGGGTGTGCAGGGTGACGAGGCTCCCCTCCGAGGCCACGATCCAGGCGTTGAGTCTCTCCAGGAGTTCCTTCATGCTCTCCCACTCCGCACCGCCACATAAGCCTCCTACGGGAATGGGTGGTGCTGTGAGAGATGGTCTGCCTCGGTCTGTTTGGCTGTAAGTATGTCTTTCTCTCTCTCTATCTATTTATCTGTCTATTTATCTGTCTATCTATCTGTCTGTCTCTCTCTCTCTCTCTCTCTCTCTCTCTCTCTCTCTCTCTCTCTCTCTCTCTCTCTCTCTCTCTCTCTCTCTCTCTCTCTCTCTCTCTCTCTCTCCCTCCCTCCTCTCCCTCCTTCTCTCCCTCCTTCTCTCCCTCCTTCTCTCCCTCCTTCTCTCCCTCCTTCTCTCCCTCCTTCTCTCCCTCCTTCTCTCCCTCCTTCTCTCCCTCCTTCTCTCCCTCCTTCTCTCCCTCCTTCTCTCCCTCCTTCTCTCCCTCCTTCTCTCCCTCCTTCTCTCCCTCCTTCTCTCCCTCCTTCTCTCCCTCCTTCCGCACTTTTCACCCTATCTTCTTACCACTGGACACCAGGTTAGGAATGAAGGTCTTGCAGTGGATGACCTGAGACGACTTGGCTAGCGTCGGTCCTGCGCTGACTACCCCCGGGAGGTTGGCATCTGCAGGAGTGTGTTATGATGTTGATTAAATTCGTTATTATTACTACTGCTGTTTCGTTTTTAATCATGTTCATTGGATCATTCTTCGTTAAAATTACCGTTTTTTATTGTTGCAATGTTGTGAATGGTTATCATTGTTATTATTATTAACACGATTATCATCATTATTTTTGTTATTGTTATTATCATTATCATTATTATATTCATTATCAATATCATTATTATAATCATCATTATCATTATTTTTATCATTACTGCTGTTTTCTTATTTTTTTATTATCATTATTACTATTATTATTATAATTATCATTGTTCTTATCATCATCATTATTATTATTATTATTGTTATCATTATTATTATCATTATTATTATTATTACTATCATTATTATTATTATTACTATCATTATTATCATCATCATTATTACTGTATTGTCATCATTACTATCATTATCGAAATGATGATAATGATTATCATGATTATCATAATCATTATTATCATCGTTACTATCATTTTCTCCCTTAATAACATCACTGATATCAGTTATTGATAGTTGTAGCAGTAGCGATAGTAACAGTCGGGATGAAAGCGGTATTAGTAGTATCAGTTTAATTAATTAAAGTGATTTTATATTGGATATCAAAACTACCTCTTACATCATTATCATCATCGTCACTATTCATATTGCATTTTTTGTTGCTTTAATATCATTTTTGTTAGTCTCAACATCATGATAATCTCTTTAGTAATGTTATTTCAGGATCATTATGAAGACTAATATTCATAACCAAAATATGATGGACACACAGTGACTAGGCATCATTGAATCATTGCTCTTGTCATTTGATTATCTAACACATATATGTCCAGAAAAAAGTAAAATAACATAGAAGTATATACAGTACAGACACACTAAACCTACTTGGTTGTGTTCAGTGATTGTCTACTTTAAATACTAATGAAAAAAATACTGGTATTGTATCATGAATTTGCTAAGCGAAAACTTTCCATTGCAGACTCCCAAAACGTGAACGTGCATAGACATTGCAAATGATTACAAATGACCATGAGGTTTTGTCGCTTTTTTCTCTGTGTTTCTATGAATTGCTGGTCGAACGTATTGGTGAGGCGCAGATGAGGAAATTCGAGAAATGACGTCATCTTATGAATGAGGCGGAACTTTCGTCTGGAGATGCAAGATGCTGGGCGCCGATTGGTCGAGATCCTACCAATGAGAGTGAAGATGAAAATATAACAAAGGACAAATACGTAGATGGAAACGAAGAACGGGGTGTTAAATCCTTGGAAAAAAACACCTCTCGCCAAGGGGAAAAATAAGGCTAAAATGCAAATCTAGTTATGAAGTCGTTTGTGTAAAGAGATACATGCATCGTTGTAAAGAAAAAAAAACGGGGTTATAAACAGACCTGCTTTCGAGCTGTCATTCTTAGCAGGAGAATTCGCTTGAGATGGAAATTGATAAAGAGAGAGAATAAGATTAATTACAAGATCAAGTTGGAAAATTACTTTAAATACCTATCCTCACCTAGGTCTATTCGCTTCAACCTTGGAATGTTATGAATATTTCCCAGATAAATCTGAATTCATTTTCGAAGTTATTGCCAAACATTCACGACGAATAAGCTATGTAATATTTCTCCAGCCTCCTTTACGCCCTTAGCTACATATTAAAGTTACCCTGAGGTCTAGACCCCTGTGAACTATACCGAATCTTCCGCTAACTGCAAATGCAATCTTCGACCTTC
>NC_091581.1:10301226-10308726 GCF_042767895.1 Penaeus vannamei
TAGGTTTTTTCCGTTAGTATTCCCACTTTTCTCTCTGAATAGAACGATGAACTGTATGTAATCTTTACATATATTTACATATATATTTTCATATATAAGTGTATATTCTTGTATCCTTCTAGTCGAATGCCCTCCGCCATATTTTCGAGTCATGTCGGAGTGTTTTTACGTGCACACAAACCACCATCTCTCCTGGACCCAAGCAAGGACCTTTTGCCAGGGAATGGCAGGAGACTTGGCCCAGCCACGTCACCTCAACGCCCTCCTCGCCGTAGTGGCTGAGAAGTACAGTGAGTGTCATCCTTTTACGTGTTAATATGAGTGAGACTGTCAGAGAGAGAGAGAGAGAGAGAGAGAGAGAGAGAGAGAGAGAGAGAGAGAGAGAGACAGACAGACAGACAGACAGACAGTCAGAGAGGGCGAAAGAGAGAGAGGAAGAGAGAGACAGACAGACAGAGAGGGCGAGAGAGAGAGAGAGAAGGGACTGAGAGAGAGAGAAGGGACAGAGAGAGAGAGAGAGAAAGAGGGTAAGAGAGAGAGAGACAGACAGACAGAGGGTATGAGAGATGGGGGGGGGGCGAGAGAGTAAAAGATGGTAAGAGAGAGTGACAGACAGATAGACAAATGGATTGATATACAGATAACCAGAAAGAAGGAAAAAAGAGAGAAAGAGAATGTTTGTGTATTGATCTCTGTATCAACTGCAGAGCAAGAGTTGGCAGGAGACAACGAGATAAGATAGCTCGAGTAAAATGGCTTTTCTCCCCGCTTCCTTCATCGCCAGAGTCGGGTCCGTCCCACCTGTGGCTCGGAGCATCAGATCTCGAGACCGAAGGAACCTTTCGCTGGCTGTCAGGAGACCTCGTGACATCCGGCTGGCGAGAGAACCAACCTGACGACGCCGAAGGAGACGAGGACTGCCTTGAGATGTGGACCGCGAAGTTTCCGAGTCTGAGTGATAAGCAGTGTCATTTGAATAGTGCCTTCATCTGCCAGTGCATGTAAGGACGGGCGATACAGGCCAGATATGTAAGAATGTCAGTGTAATCTGATAATCTGACCTGCAGATGTGATAAACATAGCTGTTATCTAGGGAGACAGGCCTACTTAAAAAGATAGTCCTATAAAACATTCATGAATAAATAAAACGCATCATCCCTAAAAAAAAAATCTTATTTTGTCTTAGTGGAATACATCAACACCGACCTTGAAGTAAGATATTGTCTTTGTTCTGTAGAGAGTACCTCGCTATAGAGAACACGTAATATCTTACCGACGCGAAGTAGACGAAACCAGTTATGGGTGGTTTTAAGAACGCATTCGCAGCTGACCACGAGGTTTGGAATCGATACTGAGCGACCGTCTCCTTTTCCAGTCATCTATAGATATTCTAGTATCTTATTTTGTATCTTATTTTCTCCTACATTTTTGATAGAATAAAAGTATAGTGATGTAACTCTTGTGATTGTCAGTTTTGTTTTGTGTTTTACCTTGAAATAACATGAATTTTATCTGGAGTCAAAACGTTGAAAAAAATTGAGATTTTAAGTAATGAAAGAGAAAAAAGCTATGCGTCAGTACATCAACAAATATGTTTTACTGATGTCCCTACATCCCTGAAATATGTATTCAAGCATTTTATTACAGATATAAAAAAACGAAAGATGCTACTTTTCAGGATAATGTGTGCTATTTCAGTTATTTTTTCGCATTGTAAAGTTACAATTTGGCTATCGCGGCAAATTGTTACTACTATACTAGAGCCTAATTTGATATGCTATCTCTGTTGATTTGAACTCTAGGTCAGCGGTTCCTAAGCTAGGACTTATGGTCACCAAGCAATATGGAGCAATGTAAAAATTACGACTTCGAACTAAACCGGATTTCGTCTCACCTGCAGTACCTATAAATATCTCACATATCAATAAATTGGAATCTTTCCTTGTAGTGTTCTGGCCCTATAGCTGTTGCTACCATTATACGTAATAACTGAATTTGAAAAGTTGACGACATTAACAGGACCATAGAGATTTTTATTTATTGGTCCGGGGGGGGGGGGGGAAGAAAAAAAAAGATTGGGAACCACTATTCCAGGTCTATTGGGTTGGGCCGCTTTTGCAAAATCAATATATTCTCTATATTCTCCATTTTAGTGATTGTTCTTTCCAACCTAAAGAGACATACTAAATTAACCGTTTTCTCTTTCTTACTAATATTTGTCTCAATGATCGTTCCATGCAGCTTACATGAACTTTATGCATGTTTTAGATATAAGATAGCGATTGCATTTCCAAGTTTTCTTATGACCAATTCTGCATGCTAATATATCATCACTTATGGGCACATTGCACGTATTCTTTCAACTAAAATATATGCACTTCAATAAATTCCATATTAAGTCTTAATCTTTGCATTAAAAAAAAATTGTCTGAAAAATAAACTGATTTCAAAACTTTCGGCCGGTTTGTTAAAATTATGCGAGGCCTTGCACAATTAAGTCGGGCCTTGCACAATTAATTCGGGCCTTGCACAATTAAGTCGGGCCTTGCACAATTAATTCGGGCCTTGCACAATTAAGTCGGGCCTTGCACAATTTTATCAAACCGGTCATTCGTCTCTACCCGAAACTGCTCGCAAGTGTTTCCTCTACACATACTGCACCGAGTGAGGTTGACCTGTGTCTCTGGCCTCGGATTTCGGTCTGTGGAAACTCGAGCGCGGAATGTAAACACGAGACAACAACGAGGTGTTAGAGATTACTTTGATATGTAGGTCAAGCGCGACTCTGTCCGTGTCCATAAAAAGAGTTTTATGGTGTTGTTTTGGATCTTGTCATAGCCAAATACATCATAGAATTTAGGTAGTTGAGATGAGGTGTGTTGTTGCCACACACACACACACACACACACACACACACACACACACACACACACACACACACACACACACACACACACACACACACACACACACACACACACGTATACATGCACACACACACACACAATATATATATATATATATATATATATATATATATATATATATATATATATATATATATATATATATATATATAATATTCACACAAATAAGGCTACTACAAACTGTAAAGCTGAATGGAATTATTATTAGCCTAATATGTCTTAACCAGACTTTTCTCTTTACCAGGTCTAAATATATCCTCTATTTTCGGGTAAAGCTGTTCCAGCTGTATGCTCTATTCTTATATTCCATAAAATATATCCATTAGCTACTTTGAATTTTTCATATCTATTTTCCATATAACACATGCTATCTATCTCTTTTCCCTCCCTCTGTCTGTCTGTGTCTCTCTCTCTCTCTCTCTCTCTCTCTCTCTCTCTCTCTCTCTCTCTCTCTCTCTCTCTCTCTCTCTCTCTCTCTCTCTCTCTCTCTCTCTCTCTATCGATCTATCTATCTCCCCCCCCCCCTCTCTCTCTCTCTCTCTCTCTCTCTCTCTCTCTCTCTCTCTCTCTCTCTCTCTCTCTCTCTCTCTCTCTCTCTCTCTCTCATTCTATCGATCTATCTATCTCCTCCCCCCCTCTCTCTCTCTCTCTCTCTCTCTCTCTCTCTCTCTCTCTCTCTCTCTCTCTCTCTCTCTCTCTATCTATCTATCTATCTATCTATCTATCTATCTCCTCCTTCCCCCTCTCTCTCTCTCTCTCTCTCTCTCTCTCTCTCTCTCTCTCTCTCTCTCTATTCTCTCTCCCTCTCTCTCTCTCTCTCTCTCTCTCTCTCCCTCTCTCTCTCTCTCTCTCTCTCTCTCTCTCTCTCTCTCTCTCTCTCTCTCTTTCTCTCTCTCTTTCTCTCTCTCTTTCTCTCTCTCTTCCTCCCTCCCTCTCCCTCTCTCTCTCTATCTGTCTCTTTTTCTGTGTGTATCCCCTCAAACTCACCCCCTCCCCCTCCCCTCAAACCTTTTGAATTTGCGTCCTAGATTCGCGTGAGTCACTCGGGAAGTGTGAGTCAGACTTGAGTGCATATTGGATTGAACGCACGATTCCCGCGAACATTGATCTGCGGTGCCATTGCGAAATTAGTAAAGAGTGCAGAACGAGCGCCTTGGAATTACGAACTTTCCTTGGTGTTTCGATTTTTCGTATTTAATTGGCGAAGCAAAGAAAGGAAGAATGGAAAAATACAATAAAAAATGGTGATTTGCTCAATTGAATTTTAAAAGGAAGACATCACAATAATACAACCAGCGAGGTGTAGATGAAACCGGTTTTGAGTGGTTGTGAGAAAACGGGACGACAGGTTTCGAATCGATACGTAATGTTGTTGCTTTTCTTTTCCCGTAAGTGTCTTTGAATAAGTTAGTTAACCTTGGCACGTTTTTCTATGATGTGAAGGTAGAATAATTGTCCGGGAATTGAAAACTCCAATAATGAATATTACGTGACATGCTTGTCATTTAGAAAAAAAATGAAACATAAAAAAGCGTTCTACATTGTTATTTATGGTAAGGTAGGTCATCGGTGTGTACAAAGTATCGAGAATGATCTTTTTAGCTTTTATTTAGTTTAAATAATAATTCACTGAACTGAAAATTGTTAAACTTTTATTAATGTCAGAATACAATCAGAGATTCCCACTGATCTCAAAAAAAGACGATCGAGCAACCAATTATCTCTGATACGTAAATGTTGAATCGCGTTTTTTTTTTACAGTCGCCATATTGGAGGGCCTTAAGGCACCAAGATACAATTTGTCGTACTGAACCTCCAATAGTTCTTGAAATGGGAAAACAAGGCACCGGATGCGTTGCTTATGGCTTCAGCAAGAAGGAATGTTATAGAGGACATTTATAAAAAGCGACAGAGAAGAAAGCGAAGACTGAGAATCCTTGATGAAAGGGTCACCGCCAAGAACGCTCCACACACTGATCTAAAAAAAAAAAAAAAAAAAAAAAAAAAAAAAAAAAAGGCCAATATGCATATATAGTTTAGAAGGAATTTATGTTGTTCTGTTTACCAGCATGGTTCAATTTTTGATGCAGCACCCAGTAATCTCCCTAAATATTCTGTTTATATTCTGCTTTGTCTCAACAGGTATTATTATTAGCTACAGTCCAGAAAAGTATCCAGTATACAGCTCCTGAAAAATTAAGAAACTTGAGTACTGGAAAAAAAATATCTAAGTAACTCTTAGTTAAGCTTTCTTGTAATGTTTTTCGTATTATAAAGTAATTCCTGTTTCTTTAAAAGAAGTCACTACATCAAATATCAATTTTCTCTAAAACTATTACCGTAAATGTAAGACTTCTCGAGCGGGAAAAGGAGGGAAATATTTAAGAAACTGCTAAGAAACTTTCAGTACTCAAAAGTGAGAATTTTTAAGAAACTTTCAGTAGTTGCCCGAGTCGCTATAAAATACGTGTACTTTCCATTTACTACGTTTATAAAATTACATGCAATATTACGAAAACTTTGAGAATCTTTGAGGGCAGGCTTCAGCCCTCCTCTAGCTCGGCCCATGAAAGTGTTATACCTTTTTGAAATAAACAAAATATTATAGTTTAAATAAGGACAAACCTTTCTCTGGTCCATTGTATGCAGCTTGGCATAGGTGGCAGCTTTTTAACATTTTGATAGATATGTAATAATATCACGATTTGTAGCTATTTCCATGAAGACTATCATTTAAGCGATTTTAGGTGTCGCCCGATAAAGATACTGGTAAAGAATCGTGCAACTTTGATATCAATTTGTGCCGTTTTTCTGTTTATCCGCATCCAAGTTTGCTCAAATAGGCCTACTTTACAATTCAAGGCCTGGATGCCCCCTTTACTTTAATAACAGAGCTGCCTAGGAGTTTGCTGATGCCCAACATGAAGCGATTTGATAGCGTGATGCTTTAAAACGTTTTCCCTCTTCCGAGCTGTGAACTTGCATGAATCAGAATCTCCAAAAATACAAAAGACAAAATACTGTATGACCCACTAAAGTCACCTGTTAAGGCCCTCCAATATGAATATCCAGAATCACGAATTCCTGGTCAAAAATCGAGTTTCCCTATATGATAATACATATTTTCCAATATCACTTATTTAGATTATATTACTTGTGAGTTTAAGTGGGCCATAAACCAATGTAAAGATGGTACATACTTATGAAATTTATATACTTGTTTAGTTGCAACTGAGATGCCTTTTACGTAGAGTCTTGACCTGGTTCGGGCTGTAATGAGGTACAACTGGTGTTGAATAAAATTCAAGCAAAGTTTCTTCGTTTATTTTCTTGCTAGTAGCTAAGGGAGCTTGAGGTGTTGACCGAGCTGGTGCTGAGGACCGAGAGACTTCGGCTCTGACTTTTTGAGGGCATATCAGTTCGTTTTTGTACGGTCTTCAATGAAATGGCACTGAACATAAATGAAATGGGAAAAAGGAAATTTATCCAAATGTTTGTTCTGGCAACGTTCCTGTGGTCATACAATTCACATGTGTTGGGCAAGTGTACTGGATTTGAGGTTTACAACACATACCACGTGGTACGATGGCATGCCGGTGAATATTGGCAAATGATTGATAAATCGAATATCAGCAGTTACGTTGTTTACAAAAGTAGTGATATAGATAGGGTAATTTCTGATGAACATTTTGAGCATATACAATATATGAATTAACATTTGGATAAACAGTAATCGTTAAGAGTGTCAATAAGTGTCAGGATTGCTTGCGCTGGAGGCAGGGGCTCAGGTCACGTTGGCACCGGCCATAAACCGTAGTGTCCAGTAACTGTAGAGGTTCATGAAGGGGGGGGGGGGGAGTGGTATGGAGTCAGTAGACGGGCGATTCTGGACCGCTGTGCGCCGTGAAATCGCCATGGCTTCAAGCTCCTGACAATAGAAACTCGATCCAGTCTTGTTTTTTAGATCAGTGGAGATTCCTTAATACTTTGTCATTTGCTTGCGTTTAAATTATGTTTAAATGTTATATCTTTCAATATTTTCTATTTTATTATCATGTAAAAAAAAAATCAAACAAAATTTTGTCTTGCCGTTTTCTTCCTTCTGAATTTGTGATTACTTTGAATTGCAAAATGTATGGTGACGTAAAATTGATACTAGGATATTAGCATTGTCAGTGTTGATATATTGTTAGTTCCTGAATAACGCAGATTGCATTTTGTTTCGATGAATGACCTGAGATATTGATGATTACACAGAAAAATACACTTTTCTATTAAAAAAATCTATACTGAACATACTGATGTACACTAAATATGTGTAAATATATATATATATATATATATATATATATATATATATATATATATATATATATATATATATATATATATACACACACACACACACACACACACACACATATATATATATATATATATATATATATATATATATATATATATATATATATATATATATATATATACATGCACACAAAATAACATCAATATCTATCTTTCTGTCTATATGACTGAATGGATAAATACAAAAAAATATATATAATGTATATAC
>NC_091581.1:10313726-10331226 GCF_042767895.1 Penaeus vannamei
AGAACATAAAAGCAATTGCATACATTTCTCTGAAACCAGGCGCATAAGTTTGTCTTTCATGTGATAATCAGCGTGTTTTCAGTATTTTCCCAAATGTTTCCCATATACTGAAATGGAATCCAAACTGCAGCGAAGATAAATATTTTGCTATTATAAAACGCATGAAGAGTCTGTGTGTGTGTGTGTGTACATGTATTTATGCATATATATATATATATATATATATATATATATATATATATATATATATATATATATATATATTATATGTATATACATATATATATATATATATGTGTGTGTGTGTGTGTGTGTGTGTGTTTATATATATATGTGTGCGTGTGTGTATAACAGGACGTGGCTTTAACACCAGGATTAACGAAACATCGAGCCGACGTCCGTCACCACAGGACTTCCAGTGCCATGGTGGTTCATGTAGATGAAGCTGGACATCTACCGAACTGGAAGGAAGCTGAATTAATCCATGAAGAATTGAACAAACATAAACGGGTCATAGAAGCTGCATACATCGCGACAGAGAAGATTATGAACACCGCATCGGGCAGATTTCAAGTATCCAAGGTCACAGCAGCAATTATGCGCGTAACGAGAGCGAGGTCACATACGTCAGGTGATTTATCAGCTCCCACGTAATATATATATGCTATGTATTTGCTTTTATGTATGTGTTTCTGACGAAGATATAATCGTAACCGGCCATATACATTTCCTGTATTGTGAAGATATCCATTCTCATTCATACCTTTTCTACATTTGCGTATTTACATTTACATTAGATTCTTCCTTCAACTTTGTGCTTAAACTCAGTGGATCTTTCAGCGATATATATATATACATACATATATATATATATATATATATATATATATATATATATATATATATATATATATATATATATATATATATATATATATATATATATATATATAATATATATATATACATCGCATATTTTGCCAATAAGAAAGCACGAGAGATTTTTTTTAATAAATTGTCGATGTTAATGAAATTAACTATGATTACACAAAAAATGAATAGCTATTTGAATTTTTTAAAATTCATCTCCATCATCACGGCCCACGAAGGACGAAATTATTTTCTTTGGGAATAAAATTACTAATAACAGAGTCTGTGTGCGTGCGTGTATGTAAGGGGAGAAGGTTGTGTGAGCATGCGTGTTTGTGTTATGTGCGTGTAGTTGCGTGTGCGCGGTCTACTCGCCCGCTTCAAGGCATCTTATAGGTGCAGATTTTTTGGTCGTGTTTTCTTTAGCAGAAAACTACTTCATATTTTCCGATTCCACTGACCAAAAAATTGTGCGTAAACGTATGCATGAGCACAGCACGTGTGAACGTGCAGTGTAATTGTGTGTTCCTATAATTCAAATAATTAAATTTATTTTTCACAAAGGGACTTTATATTATCGATAAAAAAGGTGGGGGATTCTGTAAGGATGTCTGACAGGTTGGCGGGTCGGGGAAGAAGGGATATGTGAGGGAAAGTAAGGATACGGGCTTCGGTAAAGCGAGGGCATGATATTAGGATATGTGGGACAGAGAGAAGGACATTGCAAGTAGGGCATAGAGGTAGGTTAGAAGGATGTGACATGAGGTGTGAGTGAGTGATTCTGGTGTGGCCTATTCGTAGGCGGACAAGGGCAGTTTCCCAACGTCTGTTTTGATGGTATGGAGTTGACCAAGGGGAGATTGAGGGTTTTATGGTTTGGAGTTTGTTGGTGCACAGACTTGACCAGTACGATTGCCATCGGTTGCAAAGAAAAGTTTTGAAGTGGGGGTAGTAGTCGGTGGCTGGGATGTGTGAAAAACGGGGTTGGTGATGTGGGCAGGACAGCAGATCGTGCTAGGTTATGTGCTTTTTCGTCGCCGGGAACCCCGACATGGCTGGGTATCCAGAAAAAAATCACTGTTTTCTGTCGTGTAGACAGATAGAATAGCTGGTTTATTTTATGGGCTATAGGATTGGTAGGGTGTATGGATTGTATGATTGATATTGAGTTATGTGAGTCAGTGAAGATGGTGAAGGATGAGGAAGAGATGGAAGATATGCGTTGTAGAGCAAAGAGGATAGCATATAGTTCTGTTGTAAGGGCGCTCGATTCAGGTGGAAGAGGAAAGCTGTATGTCTGAGAGGGAAAGACTACGGCAAAACCAGCACCTGAGTAGGATTTAGACCCGTCAGTATAGATATGAATGCTAGAGGAGTGACTAGAGATATGAGCAAGGAAATGTGTGAGGATAGAGGGTGGAATGTTTGACTTTGGTAGATCAGGGAAAATAGAGGAGCAATTATAAGAGGCAGGTGCTAGCCAGGGAGGGAAAGTTTGGGTAGAAAGAGGAAGAATTCGGAGATGAGGAAAGGATGAATGGGAAAGAAGAGCGTCCATACGAACAGGGAAAGGGACAGGTAAACGTGGAGAGGAAGAGAAGATACAAAGAAGAGGTTGAGGAGATCGCAATGATGGATAGGATCAATAAGAGAGAGAAGATAGGTAGAGGCAGAAGAATATATGTGGTAACTAGAGTCAAGGGTGGAGAGGATTAGAGTAATATGGAGATGAAGGAGTGTTTTGCGGTCTGATCCTCAGGATAGGTGGGAGAGGGTTTGTAAAAGTCGGAGGCGATGGCGAGCTTTCTTTGATAGAAAGGATATGATCCCGCCAAGATAACTTGGAGTCAAAAATAACTCCAAGAAACTTGCCGGAAGATCGAGATTGGATGGGGGTATTATAAAGGAGGAGTGGGGGTTGGGAGCCTATACGTGAACGAGAGAAAAGGATGGAGAAGGTTTTAGAGGTAGAGAAATGAAAGCCATGCTTGGTAGCCCTGGAAAAGATTGATGTTATTGACGACTGGATAAGTTGATGAACAACTTCGGAGGCGAAGATGGCTAGATCATCTACATACAGTGATGAACGGATTTTTGGTGGTAAAGCAGATACTAATCCGTTTACAGCTATGAGGAACAATGTGGTGCTCAGTACACTGCCTTGTGGGACACCTTCAAATTGAGGAAAGGAAGGGAAAGGTACGGTCAGAGAGAAAGGATTTTATAAAAACACCCGTTTCCACGTATTTCGTGGAGATATGGCTGTTGTAGTATATGGTGCCGCCAAGTAGTATCATATGCTTTTTCGAGATCGAAAAAGACAGCTAACACTGACTCGCGGCGTGCAAATGCTGAAGTGATTAATGTTTCTGCATAGGCTAGTGGGTCAGCTGTGCTTTTGCCGCGACGAAATCCGAATTGGTTTGGTGAAATGATTTTGTGGTATTCTAGGTACCACATTAATCTGAAATTTATCATTCTTTCCATTAATTTACATAGGCAGCTTGTAAGGGAGTCTTGGGGAAGAGTACCTGTTTTGTTAGATTTCAGGAAAGGTAATACTATGGCTTCTCTCCAGTGGGGAGGAAAGTTTCCAGTCGTCCATATGTTATTGAATATTGAAAGAAGGAAGGATAAGGAAGTAGGAGAAAGGTGTCTCAGCATACGGTAATGCATACCGTCTGGGCCTTCATGGGTGTTGCGGCATGACTGAAGTGCATTATAGATCTCAGAAGAAGAAAAGGGTGCATTATAAGGTTCTGTAGATGATAGGGAGAAGGAGATAGGAGTGCGCTCTTTGTCTGATTTTAAGGAAGAGAAATGAGAAAGATGAGAGCCACTACTGACTTGGCTAAAAAAGGCACCAAGTTCAGTAGCTACTTGAAGAGGGTCAGAGATGAGGTTATTATGAATATGGAGGACGGGGGCAGGAGGAGGAGAATGTTTTCAAGATAACTTATGGATCTGCCGCCAGACTGCAGAGATTGGAGGATGTTATGGAGGATGCATAGTAAGGTCTCAAATTCTAAGAAGTCAATAGGGAGGGAAGGAGAGAAGTAGACTGAAATCATTGTTATCCAGCGGCGGAGGAAAATCCGTATAACTGTGCAAGGTATAGTGGTTTGTAAAGGAGGTATGGTATATGGTGTTTTATGATGAACAAGTATGGAAGAAGCAAATATAAAATGAGGGAGTGACACAAAATGGTAGTTGGGAATTGGTACTGGAGGATGTGTGAAGGTTTCTTGGAGGCAGACGATAGATGGATTGTAAGAGGAGAGAAGATGGCGGAGGTCAGGTCTGTGTGAGCGAAAGCCTCTAATATTCCACTGCAGTAGAGCCATTGTGGATCATTCTACAACTATTATGGGTGGCAATGTATGTCTGAGAGGTAAGAGGAGGGATATCTGGGGATTGGGGTATGGGATCAGGGGATTGACGTGGTAGTGTAGTATCAAGAGAATCATCATGGGAAGGGGGGTCAGGGGGAAAAGGTGAAGGTATAGAATCTGGAGGTTCATCAAAAAAGGTGGAATCTGGGGAAGGACATTGTGCTAGAAGGGATTCACGTGTGTATACAGGAGGGAGTGGTAGGGATAGTAGGGAAGGAAGGATTTTTGGTTTAGGTACGGGTGGTGGAGTGAATAGGGTGTGTTGGGAAGGCGTGAGAGGAAGAGGGGTAGGGGGGATGTCAGGAGGGGGAGGATGGATTTCGGCAGTCACTGTGAATGCAGCCGGAATCTGGGTAGAGAAATTGATGGATGGTTGAGAGGGACTTTCTCTTGTGCTATACGTAGAAAGAGGTCGGTATCTGAGAATTTGAGGGTGTAGGTGTGGGATGGGATCTGGTAGGAGACGATGGGGTGGGGTATTTGGGTTGTCTGATGCGACTGGCAAAGCGTGAAGTAGGAAGAGACATGGGAGTTGTAGATATTGGAATGTCTGGATTTTGGATGGAAAAGGATTTGATTGGGGGATATGAGAATTAGAGATGGAAAGTTGAGGAGCAGGGGAAAGTAGTGCTGTCGATGTATAGACCACTTGGGTAGCCTGGATGGGAGTGGATTGATGTAAGGTACTGGAGTACTTTGTGATTGAAAAACCTCTTCGTCGTGCTTCTTGTCTGGCTTCTCGTAGAATGAGTCCTAGTTAAAATCTATTTGCTACATCACTCTCAAATTTGTAGGCTGTGCAGCCTCTATAGAATACATTATGAGGTCCGCTACGTGATTGTGCAGGGCAGTTTGCACGCTCATGACCAGGTTGAGCACATAGTGGGCAGTGGACTGTAGACCGACAGTGCTTTGCAGGGTGGCCCAAACGCCAGCATTTCTGGCATTGGCGGGGTGGGGGTTGATATGGTCTTACATGGCAAGAAACCCCTCCTTATGGGGAAGGTCTTGTCTACAAAAGGTAATCTTGGCAATACTGATGCTGGACTTACGATTGCCTCTGGGGGGGAATAGAGTAGCATTGTAATAATTCAGCATCATATTCAGTGAGGCAACCAAGCAGGTCATTTTCACAGTCTGTCCAGTCCTTTTCATAGACAGGGCAATCAACTGAGGAGAGGGATACAGTTTCAGTACATGTATTAAGGGAGGGGTGAGGTAGAACGGGTATAGGTTTACCAGTGAGGTCAACTAGGGTAGATAGTGCTTTGGCTTGAGTCTCAGATGTAACTGATTAACCGTGAGCGATCAGGACGACTACGCAAAAAAACTTTTCCAACTTGTTTTTGGAGGCATTGTCGAAAGAGTAGGCGTTATCTGAGTGAGGGGATGTTGGACGAACTATGAAGCATCGGTCCCATTTGGCTGGTTTAAACATATTATTCAAAAAGCTTGAGGAAGTGGGAATTGTAGAGAGGCGAGGGCGGGAGGAGGAGGGAGTGGTGTAAGGTGAGGTTTTATTATGGAGGTGTGGCCGATATGGTTGAAGAGTTGTGATAAGGGAGGTTTGGGTATAATGTGAAGATAATTGTTCAGGAAGTGGGCTGGATGATGTTGGGAGTGAGGATGGGATATCTTCTAAGGGTTGCGTTAGTATCTGGGTAGATGATTCAGGATGGGTTAGGTTGGTAGTATGTATAGAGGAGGAAGGTGTATTAGTAGTGTTCTGAGCCGTGGTCAAAGGGGAGTCAGGGGTCGGTAAACTGGAGGATTTAGATTCAGAGAGGCTATTTGATAAAGGGGCAAGCCTCAGTGCCCCTAATAAGGGTACAAAATCTTCATTACTGGCCACGGTAAGCCTGGTTTTATGTGGGGGAAGGTAAAAAACGGTCCACCCCTCAGGGTCCCTGTAATGGGTAATGGCAAAATGATTTATCAAGGAATACCGTGTCCATGGCTCCCTGAGGCCTTTCATGACTGGCACGAGGTCAGCCTTTCATCCTTTCAACACAGCTCTTACGTCTTAGGAGTTTGATAGGGGAAGGGTTGGGGAAGATAAGAGAGAAAGAAGGAGAAAAGACCGTGCAAAATTAGTTGAGGCAAGGGCTGAGATCCAAGGCAGGGGAGATCTCCCGCATTGGGTCTCAGTCTGTCTCCTAGGCCCCCCACGACAAAAACGGGCAAGGGATTTGGGGGGACGATTAGGACAAAATGTTCGATGTCAAAGGGTATATACCCGCCCCCCTTCACTCTGCCATTTTAGGGGGGGGGGGGTATATGCCCTATGTTTCATCACCACTTTTGAAAAAAAAAAACACCCCTATCTCAGGAAGAGCTCCAATTTTCAACGCCCCTCTTCTCAGGTCCTTCACAGGCTTTTTCAATTATTTTACCCCCTTTTCTCATATATACCCAATCTCAGGAATGACAAAGCAGACCCCCATTTCCAGGGTACAGTACAATAAAACAGTCAGTCAGTAAGATCATAGAGCAAGAAACAAAAGGCTTCTGCTGCTTCAGAAACAGAATTTCAATTGCTACCATAAGTTCCACAAATGACTCATGGAGTTAGGGGAAGGATATGACTATTGGATTCAAAGACAAAAGCAAGTGAGAAGTGTCAATAATTTCAATTGACAATGGATGTAAACAATGATGAAACAATAAATCAGAAGAAATTGTAATCAGGGTGATAAGAATATCCATGTCCAAAGTATAGTGTTTTTGACCTGGGCAGAACCTTTTTTCCTCGATTTTCTCGGGAGGAAAATGCAAAAAAAGCCCTTTTCTTATTTCTTGGGCCCGAGATTGATGCTGAAAAAATACTCCTTTTCCCTAGAAGTCACTAGAATGCATGCAGTCCATCAACCCAGAGTGGTGGGCCTGAGTTGTAGAGCACAAATTAGTATGGTAGTGTAAAGGGTAAAGAGGGAAGATCAAATAGAGTACAATGGCAATTCAGGACTTGACTAAACGCAAGCCTTTCATTCTTTTAGTACGGTTCTCAACCTTAGGATGTAGACAGAACGAAGAAAAGAAGGAAAAGGAAAACGGGAGAAAAGACTATGTAAAATTAGTGGAGGCAACGGTAGAGGTCCAAGGCATTTGGCCTCAGTCTGTCGCATGAGCTCCCCTCTACAACAAGCAGGGGATTGTGGGTTATAGGATAGTAAAATCATAATTAACCACAGGCTTCCACATAATGAATGACTTTATATGCAATGAATATATGAAGTTTATCTACATCTGGCTGCTAATCATATTGTTGATATTACTATGCATTATTACTTTGTGTACAACAATGCTATACCATTGTAGGATTGCTCCTACCAATTATTGTTCATATTTTGCATGTGCGTGTGCGTGTGTGTGCATGTGCGTCTATTAAGAAACAGTCAGAAGGTGCTTCCGCAGGAATCGAAGTAGGCCATGTCGATTTAGCGTTGTACTATTAAAAAATACTGTAAAAGTTATCTGGTCAACAATTACCAGCCCCTGAAATGCAAGCAATTTTGTAAAACAAGGGAATTTGAGTCCAGTGATACTAGAAATCTCAGATTTGAAAGGAAATTTACGCTGTCATATTTTGATACCAAGATCATTATTTGTACTGTTGCAGTCCCTGAATAAACAAGCAACAAGTTTATGGTTTAAAATGAAAAAGTACATTCTGGGTGAAGCAAGACACTTCATAGAAAATATTTTTTTATTTTTAAACGTACAAATACAGTATTAACAATATTGCATTGATGTGCATATAGATCTTATAAGAGAAAAATATTAATATTCCGTACAGATTCATGACTATTAGTATTGCAAAGAAAAATGCATAACAGAATATTCTATCTTCAGTATTCAGGACAACTTCAAATGAGTGCTCTTCCTTTCTCCTTACATCACTCATTTGCCAATTTCCGGGCAAAGCTAGTCTTGCTTTCTTTACTTCTTATAAGTGTAAAAACCTTCTCCAGACTTTACACCAAGCTTGCCTTCTGCAACCATCTTGTTCAAAAGTTCAGAAGGCTGGTAGAGTGGGTTCTCAGGGTATTCCTTAGCCCAACCTAAAAATAAATAAATATCAACTGTAAGGTTTTCAATATATCTTTACTAGAACTTCTCTTTATCAAATTTCACTGCATCAAAAAAATTACTGCACTTTAAAACAACATCCATTCCTCTATCAATTTTGTCTTTCAACAAAGTAAAGTTAGCAACATGTGAAACAGCACTGCTTGGGAGTTACCACTAATATCATTCATTAAAAAAATAATAATAATAATAATAAAAATCATTATCACACAAAATAAAAACTCAAGACAACTACATTCACATCTGTCTTATCAATGAAAACCAAGAAATTCTATGGTCACTAAATCATGGGCATACTTGCTGCTGCTCTTGGTGTCCCATCAAATAAACCACATCCACAGAACATCAAAGAAAACTTTACCCACCACTAAGGGCATTCTAATTGTCTTGTAAAAGGTGGGTAATAGTTAAGTGACGTCCCTGAAGAGACAAGAAATTCATCTCTCAAGGTTTGGGTAAATAAAAAAAACAATTCCAGTATTCGTTGTCAAAACTAATTTTGCTAATTATTCAGTGTCCCTTTCCTCTAGCTTTCATTCAGTTAAAATCCACTTCTCAGGTCAGTTTTCTTTATCAACCAAATTAATATTAGCAGACAGTGTCCTAACCACTACTCTGCTTTTCTGGCATTAAGCCCTCACCACAAATGGATAATGATCAGCAGTATCATGTCCTCTGTTATAGATATTCCCTAAGATTTTTGATGAATAAAATCAATATATTGGTCTATAAATATTTTTCTTTGTGAATGATGTATACTACATGCTAACCTGTACTTTATACACATTGAAGGCACTACCGAAATGTTGAACCCCTTAGCCTCAAAATAAAGAAACTAATTAACCTGCATATCTGATACTATTTTCCTGTATGGCCAAAAAAAATATTCTGCTATAAATAAGATCTGATAATATCTAAAAGGCATTAAATACATTTCTGAAGTTCAATAATCAAGGACTACCAACAATTTCCTTAACTTAACCCACCCAAGACAGTCCATTTGGAAGGTGATAATCCCTATTTCCAGTATCAAACTCAGCACACAGGCCAGTCAGAGAACCTACCCACACGCCTCAGGCAACAAAATCAGAGCGCAAGCTCCCATCTTGCATCATATCAGTGGACAGCCGGCAATAGTTCATATTCTAGCCATCACATATGTGTGATACCCAGCACAAGTGGGTTAACAACAATTTTTGCGATACACTAAGGAATTCAAATAAAAGGCGAGACAGACTTGTTACTTACAACTAAAGGTACTGCATAAGATTATGGACTTTCCATTCAATGTTTGAAGCAGTTCTCTTCCCACATATAATGAAACTTCCTTCTTCGCAAGATGCTATCAGACCTGTCACTAGCACCTCAAGAATGCACTTTACAGAGATTGCAGATTAGCTGGCATAGTAATCTCCATTATTGATCACTAAAGGTACATCAAGTCCAATTTCATCTTCCCTAAGTTACTGAAGCAAATGAGAACTGCCTTAAACTCAACAAGTGAAACCAACATTAAAAAGAAAACTATTACAGCACAGCCAGCAGTTTGTTGTGTACCTACCATCAATAATGAACTTTCCAGTGTCAAGACCAACGTAATCCATGAGCTCAAATGGCCCCATGGGGTAGCCAGCACCAAGCTTCATAGCTACATCAATATCTCTGGCACTTGCATCTCCTGCAATTAAAAGTAATATAGTTATAAAACAGAAGACATTTAAATATTATGTAACAAACATTGTGCTGCCAATTGAATAAAAATAAATTATAAATTATTCTCATTCGTTCATTCATAAATGTTACAAATACTCTGGCCAGAATTAATGAGACCACTGAACTACATTCACAGGTAAATACTTGGAATGAAGGATAAAGCTTCTGGGAAAGTCTGGCAAGAACATGCATATATCAGAGTGTGTTACTAAGTGCTTGGACGATTGTCCTGCTCTAATTTGGCCAAACAATACCTGGGCTCGTAAAACATAATTGGTTATCCCATATCACTCATTACCAAAGGGTTAATGAATATATCTTTGAACACTGAACCTAACCATTCTGTTAACAGAGTATGTGTGCACCATGAATGTCAAATAAGAATTAAAATGCATCAATCAAGCAACTGTACCTCTCTCTAGCATCCTAACAGATTCAAACATATAAGGCACCAGCAAGCGGTTGACAATAAATCCAGGTGTGTCTTTGCATTCGACAGTCACTTTGCCCATGTTCTTTCCCCACACACACATGGCTTCGTATGTGTCCTGAGAAGTTTCTGGGATCCGCACCACCTGCAAGGGTTAAAGAAATTAAAATCAAGATACCTTAAATTCCAATAGACTATATCAAACTCAGGTAATCACAAGTACCTACAACTAGCTCTTTACATTAAGGAAGAAATGTTCAGTGGCAAACCTACCTACATGGTCTTTTATGTTTATAGATCATAAGGGTTATATTTACCCTGTCAAACTGTACCTTTCAAATTCCCTTTTTTGTATTTTCTTGTTTTTTCAAAAATCCTGATTTTGAGCCAGCATATTTTTCATTTAAACCTACTGATA
Source organism: Penaeus vannamei (assembly GCF_042767895.1). Lineage (NCBI taxonomy): Eukaryota > Metazoa > Arthropoda > Malacostraca > Decapoda > Penaeidae > Penaeus > Penaeus vannamei. The sequence continues at coordinate 10,324,639 of NC_091581.1, forward strand.
ACCACAAAATCCTATTGTATTTACTATATTTTTTTAATACTTTCACACATCCTGGGAAAGATGTGCGAAATCTACCAATCTTTGTTATACAAATCTTTACCTGTATTTCATTGCATTTCATCTTGAGTCAAGGTACATAGACCAGAAGCTCCACTTCTCCTTAGCCTATTCAACATAAAAATTATACAGACTTTTCTCCTAGAATATTCTGACAGCTATTTATGGTATAAAACACGGTTTCATAAACAAGGGAGTGAGATTTTTGTTTTACTTCTGGTAATTATAAAAATACCACGTAAACTGAACAAATAATTATCTTGCTATACCAGATATCTCAGGGCACACCCTAATTGGCTAAACACGATGACATCATTAGTCTTTGCCCTTTTTTGACCCTGTCAATCTGTGCAATTTTCTACAGTAAATATTTCTTCAGTATATTCTTTTTGATAATAGCTAATTGGTGACAGAGGAAAGTCATTAGAAAACAAACTAAGAAAAAAAAAAAAAAAATGAAATTATATCAAAAGGGCAAGGCTTAGCTCAGCAGTAGAGACACATGTGTTAAAGTAATTTGGCCTTGGATGTTGTCTGATACTATTTTTAATTTACAACTGCAAGAATACTAAATTGTAAACCCCATGTCAGACTTATAAAAGCTGAACATTTGCAGTTTATAACCTTCAATTCTTTCACTATTGACTCGGGAACAGAAGTCAATTTCCTACATCTCCAAAATTCATCTACTTCATATTCTTCTCCTTTAAATTAGTGGCCCTAACAGAAACCAATAATTTTAGTTTGGTTTTAAATAATGCAAATAAAATTACAAATACCTCACCTTTTCATTTCACTGCTTCAATCTTCTCTTCCTTTGGTGCAAAAGGAAATCTCAGCGTGCCTTCAAAATTGTCATTCTGCATGCAAAGTCAGACTCTGGTTGCCTGTTCCACAGTGAATGTAGACCATCAAACTGGTTCATAGCTAAACTGTTTTCCTTCATTCTTTCTTGGGCAAGCTCAATACAACAAAAGGATGTACATGTATTATGCATTTACAATGCACATGCCATATATTCATTTGATGTCGAAAAAGGACAATCATAAAAATAAGAAAAATTACGGTATTAAAAGCAAACTTCTACAAATTCTAAAAAATTGTAAACATACTCTAAATCCCCATAGAGAATGCTGGACATTGGACAGTATGACAAAACAGTTGTGCAAGAAACGATTAAGTAATTCAACAAATTAACACAGATTCTACAGTTAAGTTTTGGCAGTAATATTCATGGAGCTGTCCTAACAGAAGCAAATGAACCAACTTCATCATCAACTCGCTGTGGAACAAACTAAATGTTTCTTACCTTGACAGTTCCATTGAATTTCCATGACTTTACGAATATAAAAAAGGCTGTTTCTTACCAAAGATAAACACCCTTTGTATAATTCTCATTTTAGGTTTTATATTTTCTCTTCTAAACTGATAAAAATTATATTTCTTTAAAATCAAAATACCTTAGTCATGATCCACATTAATAATCACAAGAACACAAGCAAGAATCCCACAATGAAGACCTTTACAGATTCAGAACAAAAGTGTTATACCTCCAAGAGCTTCATAACTGGCACAGGGTTGAAGAAATGCAGGCCGCCAAACCTGTCCTTCCTATCTGTAACCTCAGCAATCTTGCCAATAGGAAGGGATGAGGTATTGGATGCAAAAATGGTGTGCTCTGGAGCAGCCTGGAACAAGTGAAAGCTACCTGTAAAATAATCTCCTACCAAATCAAATTCATTGTCAATACAAAACCTAATGCAAACATACAAATATGCCTATGTATGTCACATTTCATAAAGAAGTCCATGTATGACTTATGGAAAACTAACCTGATCTAGTTCCTTAAACAACTTCTGCTTGACCCCAATGTTCTCCACAATAGCCTCTACAACCAAGTCAGCCGAGCCCACAGAGGCAACTGCATCTGTGGAAGTATTCAGGCGGCCAATTGCTTCCGAGATGAACTTGGTTGCTTCACCTTCATCGCCACTGAATTTCTTCTTGGCAACCCTTTGAATTGATGCAGCAATTCTCTTTTCAGCCTTATCCACAGCTGCCTTGTCAATATCAACCATGGTCACTGTGTGGCCAGTTTGGGCTGCCACCTGAGGAGTGATAATAAAAATTAAACTCCTTATTTACATATTAAGTCATAAATAATTACATTACACAAAACCTTCAAAACAAAACTTTAAATTGATATTTCTGAATAACTTTGATCTACTGCTAATGACTTCTGTACAAATAAAACAAGGCAATTTTAATTACTCCACTCTTCCAAATATTATAGCTGGTCATTTACACATTTTGAAAAAAAGTAACTAATTAGAGTATAAAAGGAACCTAATCCACCTTACACATACAATATCAACTTACATTCACTACCAGTGGTCCCAAAACTTTTAGCAATGCCATCCAAAATTTGCAAAGACTCTCTTGCAACATCTCTCAACCCCATACCCTACATGAACTTACTGTATCAGCAGAGAACATCATTACTCATGACTCAAAAGTAAAATAAACACATTCAAATGACAGAAAACTTCTGAGAACATTGAGAATAACATCTAATACAAACTAATGCTAGACAATGTAACTGAATTAAGCAAGCAAAACCAAAATTCTGAATGTTTACGATTTCCTTTGTGATATATTCCATTTGTGAGATATTGTAATTGGAGTAATGTGCCACAAACCAAAAAAAAATCTTTATTTTCATTCTGAAGCCATGAGGCACCCTTAGGTGCCATCCATTATTCCTAGTTTGGGAGCCACTTTTTTATCAACTAAATATAAAACAAGGCTAGCCTAAATCAACAAGTTGTTTTACTTCTACATTATCATATGATCACATTCCAAACACTGATATTTGGTTTAGCTACAAGTGAACTTATTATCTAATCAGTGGAGCAATGCAGAGTCATTATGGCACCTGCTTTTTCTTTTCAAGACGGCAGGAAGCTGTAAAAGATATAAGCCATCACAAAACCTCTGGCCATCTACCGAGCTCATTCACCTTTTTACATGCTTTTACTTCTATATCTAAATGTTGCATGGCAACAATGACAGCAATAAAACTCATTAGGCCTAACTACAGTATCGAAAAGTTCTATTAAATACCGTTCATCACCTCTGCATAAATTACTTGTCCCATTAATACGCAATCATAAAAAGGCATACTGTCTATCCAACTCCTGACCCCAGAAACAAAATCGACGAGAAAATAAAAGCGATTTCATCCCGATTTCCGTCTCATCACTCCTGCACAACCGGCCGGCAGAATTCCGTCTCTAAGTTTCTATCTAAAAATTACCATTAGTCTTTACCTGAGCAATTCCTGCGCCCATCAAGCCACTTCCGATGACGGTAACATTCTTAATTGCAGCTGCCATTCTAGCCGAGCTGGAGAAAGTCCTAGTGGTGAGAGCGGTGAAAAAAGACATCTTTTTTACTATTATGAGGAGAGCAAAGGAGTCAAGTGTTGCCAGCGACGCGATTAATCCCCTACTACGAGTGTCAGGGAGCAAGTGTTACCAATTCGCTTCTCACTCGGTTCTTGCCTTTGCCTTTGCTGCTTTGGGCGTTTTCAATTCTTAATCGGGCGTCAATAATATTTTTGTTGGGTTTTATTTCCATATGATTTACTTCTTGTTCTTCAAGAGAAACTGTTAACGGGCAATCGTTGTTCGAGTGAGTTTAGTTTCGTGATATTTCTTTATCAGTAGGCAGCCTGTGCCAAGGTCTAAATAATAAACCTACGGCCGGTTTGTTAAAATTGTGCGAGACCCGATCCAATGAATATTTGTATATAGGGACATGCATATTCATATACTAATACTAATAGATATGCATCTATTTCAGTGTATGTACATGTCCGTGTAATGAATATTCACTGGGTTGGGCCTCGTAGAATTTTAACAAACCGGCCGCTTGGCCTTCGCTGCATAAAAGAAAAAGTGTTATATAGAGCTGACGGCACACGTCAAAAATACAGAAATGCGATGATAATCTTTCAATATACATAATTTCATTGACCATTAGGGGAACATACACAAATCGAGGGATCTTTGTAATCAGGCATGGGATTACGCAAATTACAACCTCCATCAAATTACAACAACTTGATGCTATGTGAATGATAGACCTATCCTAATTCCCGATAAAATCCCATATTGGATAGCCAAATACCTATTCAAGTGACTCATGGAGCTACTCATAGAATTCTATTTCCTTTTTTTTTTTTTTTTTACAGAATATACATAGAAAAAAGGATTACTATTTCTTTCAACAAAAGGATTCGATATCACTCAAATGAACATGACTTTCTGTAAAGCCAAACGTGGAGATTTTTAATGAACAACTGAGAGAACTATTAAAGATTTTTATAAGGTAAAAAAAAAAATAACATTCCCAGATGAAACAGACGGTTGAGAAGACAGTTATTGAGTCATCTAATGTGGATATATGTCAATATGATAAGCAGTCTTCCTTGCAAGTAGCTAATAATAACGTGCCTCTGTTTTTTGCTACTTTAAATATGTATGTAATGCAACAATTCTAATTTAAAAAGAAATGACGATTTGATTTGATAATACAGGGTACATTTCTCAAAAACGACTGAATGATAAGTAAAGAGTAGAATTTTATATTCAGAGAAAAACGAGATGTTTGATGTTAGTCTATAGCAGCTCATGGAGAACGCCATGATGTATCACACATCATCGGTTGATAATGTGTTTCCTGTCTCTGAGATGAAGGTTCCTATTCTTTATTGTTCATATAATTTAATCTTCATTACTTATCTGATAAGTAAAATGTATTATAGTTTACTATCTTCTCTTTTTTAGAATATTGCGTGCTTACAATTTCGTAGAATGAAAATTTACATTTATAAGATAATGACCTAAATAAGCGAAGATATGTGAAAGCGCGAGAAAACATCGCTACCGCGACAATTTTGTGTCCGTGCGTTTGCTCTCGTCGTCCTCGAATCATATTGATAGTTTACCAGGATTTAGAAGTATAGAACTAGTCCGCATGTTTATTTCAATAAACAGTTTATACATCTGGATAGATGACAATGCTGAGAGACGAATGTAATCACTGCCTTATGAATAGTAATCATGACGCACTTGGGAGAGAGAGAGGGAGGGAGAGAGAGAGAGAGAGAGAGAGAGAGAGAGAGAGAGAGAGAGAGAGAGAGAGAGAGAGAGAGAGAGAGAGAGAGAGAGAGAGAGAGAGAGAGAGAGAGAGAGAGAGAGAGAGAGAGAGAGAGAGAGAGAGTGTATTCTCCTCACGAAGCGTGACTGAAGATCCGCGACGTCTTTTACCATCGATTATGAATAATCAATTTCGGCAGTATAGAAACTACTTTATGGTATTTAGTAATTTTCAATGTTACCAATGTCTTAATCAAATAGAGCAACTTAGCTGCAATTTAAAGCTGATTAAAGATAGGTAATAACAGATATGAAATACACTTATTCCTTCTTTAAACATTTTCATTCAACAAGAAATAGAATGGAATCCTCCTCGCTCAACCACGCATGTATGCGCCCATAGAAATAAGTACTGAGGTGTTCTTCATTTTCCCTATTAGTAATTGTCCAGATTAATAAATATTTTTCATATTACACGTTTCTCTCAGGTGATTTACCCTGGAAATCTATAGGCAATACAACGGGTAGTATATGACAGGATTTCAAAATGGCAACTCGTGATGGAACAACTGTAATTAATTATGAATGTTTGCAGTAAAAGCTTCTGATATATTCTATCCTATTTGTTAAAACTATAATCAAAGAAATCCGACCTTACTTATACTGATCTTTTGACTAATTTCAGCATCATGTTGATATGAATTCGCTCTTTGCATACTCTGAATGCTCTAGTTGACAATGAATACTGTGCATAATATTGTGCATAATCACATTTTTGTTGGTATTCAGTCTTTAGATGGGATTTCCCATTCATAGCTTTATTTAGTGACTCTACACTTCTATTTCCATTTGTTTTCTTGATAAAATGTAATAATGGGAATTAACATGCATTTGTCTTCTGACATCAAGTGCAAAAAAGGGCTTTATTGTTTAGTGGAGAAAAGAAATGCCTTCCAGACCTTGTACATACCTACAGTACCATAGAGTTATCCCACATAATTGAAGGTGAGAGTAAACCTGACGTAATAAATGAAGTAATCACTAGAGATGATTTAGTTCCACCTCACTTTTTAATTTATGTGATGCTCCGAGTAGCTCATCTTTTTATCAACAAAACTGATTACATCAGGTGTTAAGATATCAAAAACCAAAAATAATCGATATCCCCCCAAAAATTATATTAGTTTTTGGCATTCTGGTCTTATCTTTACAGTTTATCAACATATGCATGAATAAATGAGTAGAACAAATTAACCTTTATAGCAGATATTCATGAAAATACATCACTGTTATCTGAAGTGTGACAACTCAGACTTTTCCATGAGAAACAAAACTAATCTGCTATTGGACATAGATTATTTTTTCTTAA
>NC_091581.1:10345985-10360096 GCF_042767895.1 Penaeus vannamei
CCGAACAGAGGTGGGACCATCGCAATACCATCCACGACACATCGATCTCCGTCTTCGGTAGGAAGACTTGAAAAAACCCAAGGCTGGTTTGAGACAAATGCAACAGGAGATCAGCTTTGTGATGGGGGCATGGTAAATGTAGAGCCAGAAGCGAGGTCCGCAGCAGACAGCCAGAAGCTATGCCAACAAGTACTGGCTTGAACTTTGTGGAGGGTGTTCAGCTGGATGATGACACCAGCAACATCGGGGAAGCCCAGGATGGAATCAAGAAGGCAACTGGTCCAACATACAGTAAGATGGGTCCACCTAAATCAGCATTTGCAGAGACCATCACAGACAAAAGGAAACAGATCGAAAGATGGGTGGAACATAACTCAGACCTCTACACGCAGAGAGACCATCATCTCAAATACTACCTTAGAGTCCGTCGAGCTGACCGCCTGTCATGAAAAAACTAGGACAAAATGCCAAGCCTCGAGGAGCTCAGCAAAGCTTCTCACCGACAGCCTGCTCCACGGAAAAGCAAGGCACCAGGCCTAGATGGCACCCTAGCTGCGGTCATAAAGAGTGGGAAGCGCCCCCATCTCAGTCATATTTATAAACTGTTTTTCTGCTGGAAAAGCTGGGAGTAGGGAGGTGCAGTACCACAGGACATGCGTGATTGCAATATCACCTTGTATAAGAATTAAAGTTAGTGACTGCAACAACTATAGAGGTATCTCTCCTTGCTGAGTATGTGGGGAAAACTTTTTGCTTGAGTGGCCCTGGAATTCAAACTCCAAAAGTTACAAACAGAGTACACCCTTAATTGTGTGTAGCTTTAGGTCAGAACAATCCACAATTGACATGATTTTCTCCTTCATCAGCTCCAGGAGAAATGTAGAGAGCAAAACCAGCTGCAGCATGTTGCCTTTATTCTATTACCTCTTCAAAGTCCTGAAGGATCGAAATGTCGTGATGTCCTTCCACATAAGGGTGTCATCCAGTTCAACGGATCATCATCAACACCATTCGATGTGAGTGGCGTGAAGCAAGGCTGCATGCTTGCTTCGAATCTCTTTGGCATCTATTTCGCCGCCATGATCAAGCACGCCTTCCGGGACCTCCACCGAAGGAATCTACCTCCATTGCCATTCTGACAGGGGGCTTTACATGGCTAGGCCGAGAGCCAAGACCAAGATCCGTGAAGTCTTCATCAGAGACATGCTATTCGCCGATGATGCTGCCATCACTGCTCATGAGGAAGAACATCAGAAGGTCGCGGACACCTGACACCTCACGGCTCGTTCATTGGACCGCAGGCTCCCCTCGTTCCCGAGTAGCCGGCACAGCTCAGCCCTACTTGAGCTCCTGGCGCCCTGGCTGAGTTCAGGGCTTACTTGGACCCTGGTGGGTACCAAGGTTTTTTATTGCTGCTCTCGTGGGAGACTAAAGAGAGCGATTTGACACCCCCACGGCGAGCTCGACGATCTGGCCCCTGTACTGATAACTTTGGGTGTTATCGCGGCACTACATTCAGTTGAGGTTAGTGATTTTAATTGTAAGCCCAGGGTGCTTGCAATTAAAATCAATGAAGCACTATCAAATCAGCTGTTTTACTGCGAGGTGTCGGCTCGGACATATAAGGGGTTCTTAGTCTGCTCGGCCAGGGTCCCGACCCCGACCGACCCTAATGACACAAAGAGAGCTGTTTTGCTTTCTGGTCGTGCCTTCCTTTTTTGAGATCCATTTCCACCCTTTCATCGTCCTGTCATTAGCCTTGGCTAGGACTTCTACTCTCCCATCATCATCAATTTTACGCTGATGCAAGCATCATGGGTCACGTAATCAAATCATCATACTCTGGAGAGCCCATCTCCTGTGAAGTGGCTCTCCAGGAAATCTTCTCCATCACAGTAGTTAAGCTGTCACGCACTGCTTCAAAGTGCATAACGGTTACAAAGTTGCTGTTGCCAAGCAAGAACAGCTGACCCCTTTCCTTTCGACTACTGGCCAGGAGAGCAACTTCGCCGATCATGGTTTTAAACCTCTCCCCTCCCCGGAAACGAAGGCGCAAAGTGCACGGTCGTGGCTAAAAAGATCGACAAGACAACTCCTGCCACGATCGTGCCAAGCCATCCAGGAGGAGGTCAGCACCATGAACGAAGTCACTGTGGTGGATGTTTACAAACCACCAGAGTCGCAACTCTGTACCATTCGCTGCTTAGCCCCCGAGGAAGCACAGAAGCTTCTCTCCCATGGGATCGTGCTTTTTAACACATCCGTCCCCACCTACAATAAGAAAGCAGACTGGAACGGTGATTAAATCTTATCTTTCAGGGATCAAAATTTCGACTTCAACCTTGACAGAGAAAAATGTTCTCGAAATAGATAAGTACTGGCATCATCTCTTTGCTTGGATTTCAGCAGCAATGCTCCGGTCCATCCCACGAGAGCGTTACAAAATACGTAAATCATTCCATCCAAGCGAGAGAAACCAAGTGTCTCCTGACCTGCTACAGGAATAATTTTCTCCAAAATATTCAGAATTTACACCGAGTTCGGTGGGACCTCACTATCCTCAGAATTCATGTCATAGATAGTTTTGATAATGACCGCAAAATTCATTGGCAAATTTAGATTAAACAAACAGAATCGATGCGAGTTCGCAATCCACGGTAATTCTTGGCAAAAGATTAAATAAATTAAAGGCAGTAACTTCCCTCCCTTCAGTCACCTCGAAGGACAACACTCAAATTTTAGATCCCGTGGATGCTATTCGTACTCTTCGTGATCACTGGCAAACTGTATTGTATCCTCACGAACCACACCCCTTTTTTAATGAACATTTTCAATCCATCAACACCTGGAGCCAAGAACACAGGATAAGTAATGAGCCAGAGCCACTTACCCACATGGATAGGCTGGACGACACATGCGAACTCCGCGGTTCCATCTTGCTGGAGGAGATTAAACAAATAATAAAGAGGTTTCCTCGTAAGGGCTCCGAGCTCCTCTCAGATCGGACATGATGTCGCACTCCTTCACCTTCCTGACAACGTTTTACGAGCTATGACGCACCTGGACAATACCTCTCTTGCTTCTGGCTACTTCCCTGTTCCCTCGATGACTGCCATCGTGGCCCTCTATACCTAAGCCAAACAAAAGACCTCACTCGACCGGTTCGACCGCCCAATTAGTTTACTAGAGACATTAGGCAAAATTTTTGAGTCATTAATTCCCGACTAAGGCGGTATCTCGACGACCATGACCTACTTTCTTCCAAACAATTTGGCTTTCGGCTCACTGCTCGACTACTGACGCACTGAACCTAATTGACTAACCAATGTCTTAAAAGAAAGACAGACGACTTAAGACGGTCCTCGTGACCAAAGACGTGGAGCAAGCCTTCGACACGGTCTGGCATGCTGGCTTGAAGGCACAAATTCTGCACTAAATTCAATTTTTCCCTTGTGCACCAAGAAGTTGATTTACGCTGACGACTGCACGCACTTAGTTGGGGACACGATTCTTGCTCGTTGGTGTCGTCTGACGAATCAACGACGAGCTTGACACCGTCTCTCGATGGGAGCACAAATGGCTTATCAAAACTAACTCGACAAAAACAAAAGTCCTCTTTTGATAAACCCAAGACACAATCCTCCTTTACGATTCAATATACCTAAACTCTTTCGACAGACTACTGCCACCTCCAAATAACACATTCTTGCACCGTCCTCGATGTCAATTTTTGACGCCATGTTTTAGATTTCATTATCATACCTCTTCAAAAGCCACATTGGCTAGAAAGACCCCATAATCGTTTTGACGATTCAGATGCGCTGCCTCGCGCACGAAGCTGCACCTGCTCAAAGCACTCATCACACCACTCCTCACAAACGCACCACTCACACTTACACTCGCCGCACAAACAAACAGACGCAAGCTACAGACTGTCCTGGAATGAAGCACTTCGCTGGGTCTACAGCGGGCGTGGGACGACTTTGCACCGTCAGCACGACGGCACAAGAGGGCAGCGGTGCTCCCGCTGAACCTCGTGTGGCGATGGATGATTTCCAGTAAACAACTCGACAAACTCTGTGCATGGTGCCCCAACTCTGATAGAGCTGCCTCCAGCGCCTTCGTCCGTGGGACGGAGGAGCGGGATAGGCCGCATCTCTTTTCTCTGGACTGGTCTGAGGAGATTGAGCCAGCTTTCTGAGCTTTCTGGTAGCGCCTTCTTTTCCTTTGTGCACTCTCTCTTCTATCTTTCTCGCTCTCCCCTCCTCTCATATGTTTTATTAATTTGTCATTAATTTAACCAATTTAGCATGGTTTTAACTCCCCCGAGAGATGGCCAGCCACGCGATGCGCGAGGGAATTGAGGCCCGCCACATCACGATGTGACGAGCCCCCGGATGTCCTTGGCTCGGCTCATTTCTCCTGTTTTGTGTTTGTTTATTTTTTAATGAGCCAAATGTTCATTTTAACGTTGTTTTGTTTTATTTACTCGTTTAATCATTGTTTTAATGCATGTAGTTGTTTCTTTTGGCACTGTAGTTTTAACTTTGCGGTTTTAAGTTCTTTTAAGTTAAGTTTCTGTTTGGTTTTTGTGTTTTTAAGTTCTTTTAAGTTTCATTTAAGTTCGCCTCTCGTTCTCCAATCAACCTCTTTAACCTCCCTAATAAACAAATCACCCTCCGGTAAGCCCCATCCCCCCTTTTAACCAACTTCCCCTTCAACCCCTTTCCCTGTGTGACGGTATCTTCGACCTCATCTCCCACCTCATTTCCCTCACATCGCTGTAAGCCGCCCCGCATCCTAATCCTTACCCCCATCTCACTGGGTCTGGATTTCCGACACATGGCATCTGCCGCCTTCGTACCCGTGCCATGACCGCGGCTCCTTTGCGCCGGTGGGAATGCCAACGCGTGAGCCGGGGAGGAGGCGCCATCGCCAGTGATGATAATCCACCCGTGATGTGACCGCCCGAGTTAACATCTCCCCGGAAGTCCTGCCGCCGACAGAGAGAAATCTCTGATCAGACTTCTATCCTCGCAGTCTCGAGGTTAGCCGAGGGCACCACCGTTACCATGGGCGATAAGTTCGTGCACGGTGGAGCCGCAGATGGACATGCCAGCAGGCTGCCCCTCCTACCCCCTCCTCCCCCGTTAGCCGAAGGCAACTCGCAGCCTGCATGGCCACCTTTGCTGGCAAGTGGAGCTGGCCTGCCAGTTCCACGCTGCAAATGGGAGAATCATGCCATGGCTGCGGGCGAGCACAGATGGCAAGCGCGGCCTCCCCTTGCCGACCTTTTCCCGCCTTTTCCGACTCCAGTCATTCACACCCCCATCCATTACCCCGCACGCTGGGTTAAGCCCCGGCTCTTTCTCTCTTACTGGGCTCATCCTTTCTTATCCCCTCTTATCCTTCCCCCTCTCCCTCCTTCTCTCTCGATTTCGGGACTCGATCTGCCGAGTTCGGAACACAGGTCCTCTCCCCTGTGATGTACAGAAAGAGATCACCCAATTGGCGAGGCATTATTGTCACCCACTTGGCGTGATCCTCTTGAGCAAAAGCCACCAGACTTTGAGCTTGACTGATACTTTTTGACAATAGACTACACAGAGAGCTCTGCCACATCGTGGTTCGCTCGCGACAATTGGCCAGGCCTTCTCTTATAGTAAGTGCCCCACTCAATGCTCCCTTGGAGAGCGAGGCTGCAAAATCTGGACTGGACCCTCTGGTCCTGGACATAGCATATGGCCACGCACTAAGGGTGATTCTTCGGTACCTGACCTCTGCCCTCTCTTTCTGACTTCCTGGTACAGTCTGGGCCTCATGGAAACGTCGATTTCCAACATTCGCCTTGGGCTGCGGTGACGTGATCACACCTCCCATGTAGCAGGATTGGGGTGCTGAGCCATTACCATTCCAAAACTCCGAGTTCAGCCCACCCAGGGGGATCTCCTGTCCTGTGGTGCTGGAGCTTTTTTTGAGGCCCTTCATAGTATCTCACCCTGGAGAGCAGGTATAAGGATAGTCCCTGAAAGGGGACCAATCTGACCTATACTCTCTCCATGACCACAAAATGAATCAGACCATGGCAATGTGCCTTGAGCCTTTCAAGGTTGCAGGGGGTAAGGAAGAACAAAATGCAGGCCGAATGTGTCCGCCCTGCAGAACTGAGCAAGGGACAAGACAGAAATATCAATTACAAAGTCTGTCCATGCACACCAGACTCAGGGAAATCTGAACTCTCCTCAGAATTCCCACAGTCAAGAAGGGGCTCTGAAGCTGAACCAGCCAAAACCAGCTGCAATCACTTCTGGGCCTTAAACCCCTGCAAAGGGGAGGCGTGAAGCGACGAGCAGTGGAAACCGACTCTGAAGAAGAGTCAGAACACACCCTAAGTCGACTAACGTGGTTTAAGGTACCAAAAAAACCTGAAGACTTCGACAATGCCTATCAACTGGTTAGGGCATTGCAGAAGGAAAGGAACGCCGCACTCTCTCAATTCGAATCTGTAAAGATGAGGGCATGGATTATTGTCCCTTAAAGACAAAGCTACCCTGAACTTCCTGCAGGAAATCAAGGTGCTAAAAGATGGGAGAAAAGTGAGCATCCCACCACTGACCTCTCAAGAGAAAAAGACCAAGATGGTGCTACTTGGTTTTCCACTAGGGTTCTGACGTGGAGGTGATCACGTCTCTCCCACAAGTGGTGGAGGCCTCCCGCATGACTGAAGGGGAAAGTCTCCAACCAAAAAGTCCTGGTTATCCTCAAGGGAGCCCCAATCACCACCCTTGATCCAAGTAACTGGGGCTCCTTGAGGTGCATCACCAGGCCAACTGCAAGGCCAAAGCCAAATGTGGTGTATGCAGCGAGGCACATAAAACAGAAGTGTGTATCAAGGCACACAAAGGAGCAAGCTAGAAGGACACAACAGCCAAGTGTCCAAAATGTGCCAAGAAACATCATGCCTGGAAGCCTGGCTTGCTCTGTCAGGAAACAGGCAGTCATTAAAAAGCAGGAGCAAGTCAAAAAGCATCCTGACTTTGTCCCTGTGCCCCCAGGCACCTATGTCTGGGGTCAAAATAAAAGAGAAAAAGACTCCCCGACCTCCTAAGAGGAAGGAGTCGCCCCTGCAGCTAAACCTGGATACCTCTAACAGAGAGGAATTCCCTAAGCTTGCTAGTGGCAAAACAACAAAAAAGAACCAAAGGGAAAAAGGTTCAAAGACCACAGCAAAGGTCCCCCCAGTAGAGGATAATCTTTTCTTTGACGAGAAAGATATGGCTCTCCTGTTGAGTGCTGTAGTTTCTGCAGGGCAACAGCCTTGGGGAGGACCAGTGAGGAGGCGGAGAAAGCAGTGCAGGTCGCCATGACGGCTACACCCAAACTGTGGCAGTTCTGAAGGGAAGGCTTTCGTAGAAGCCTCCAAACTGAAAACGAGCAGCACTCCCCTCCCTAAATCCTCGGATGGTGTGCCGCTTCGGGAGAAGCATCACGTGCAGTCCCAGCCATTCTGTCAGGGACAGGCTGAAACTGTGCGGCAGAAGCCCACACTGCAGGCCGAGTCTGCGCAGCCAAAGTCTGGTCCCTTGATTCCGCAGGTGGCACTTCCAACCAAGGCTCTACACCTCTCGGTAGACCTCTTAACCTGAGTGTCTCACAATCCTTAATCAACGAGGATCTATATTTATCAGGTGCCACCAGCACTGGGGCATCTGGAAGCTGAAGCAAGCAGGACTCTGAGTAACCATCATGGCACACAGTCTAAGCATTCTGCAGTGGAATATATGCAGCTATAAAAGCAAGAACTCCTTTCTCCAGTCAATAGTGCGAGCAAGGAGCATTGACGTCGTCATGCTCCAGGAGTGACACTAACTATGGGATTCAGTGTGCTTCTCTCAGGACATCACGCCTTCTACCACTCCAAACCTGGATGGTGCTAGAGGCCTGATGACTCTGGTAAAAGAAGCAATCCTGTGCTCCTGCACTCCAGCCAACCCGCCGCACATCAGGAGACGGTGATGAATCTCTTGCTGTTACCTGGGGGCCCCTATAAAAATATATGTTTATAGCAAACCACTGTGTGAGAGCTTAGATCTGGAACCAGGTCTGTGCTACCGCAGCACAAGACTGGAGTGACTCATAGGGGGAGACTTCACTGCACACATAGCCATGCTGGAACCCTGCAAAAGGCCGGAACGCGGCAGGCATTCACATAGCGTAGAAAGGCTTGAGATTGCTCCCTGAGATCGCTCTTTCCAACACCAAAGAACCAACGCATGTGAGGGGAGGGGTCCTAGACTTCACTCCTGCTTAATGCAACAATGGTGGAGAGAATTGTGTGGTGTGTTGATGACATGGATACCAGGCATCACTACGGCATGGTCACTGCACTAATGGATGCAGGTCCAGCCCAAAGCACTACATCACATTCCTAAATGGAAAACAGACAAGGCCAACTGGTTTGGCCTTCCAGGAAGGTTTGGGCCTACGATGTCTGAAAGACAATGAGCCCAACAATAATGAAAATGTGGATGTGGAAGTTAGAGGTAAGGCTAATCCAGGCCATAAACCAGGCAGCCTCACAAAACTATCCTCAAAACTCGCCCATGGTCCAGAACTCACAAAGACGCTTGGTACTATAATGACGAGATCAAAGAGGCCGTAACCACAGGGCTAATATGTGCAGAAAAAAATTCCGACGGCAAAGATCTCCTCGACAATCTGTCTCTGTTGAGGGAAGCTGTCGTGGATGCCAAGGAAACCGTTTGACAGAGCAAGGCAGGAAAAATGGCTGGAATGGTACCAGACTTTTGGACACCAGACCAGCCTTACAGAGCTGTGGAAACGGGTCAGGCAAGCGACAAGTCGCCAAGCCCAGAAATGCACTCATCATGATCCACAATCAGAGGCAAACAGATTGGTGCTTGAGTTCTCAGCCAAAACCAGCATCAACAATCTGCCTCCAATGATGAGATTAAAAACAACCAAACTTAAATCCAGAAAGACTTGCTCTCATAAGAGACAAGGCACTCTAAGCTGATGACACGGATGCCTTGTTCTCTCTTTGGGAACTAAGAAAATCATACAAAACCAGTTCTGGATCAGCACCGGGGATCTGATGGGATCTCCCACCCCATCATTTCGCATTTAGGCCTTGGAAGGGGAGCTTGCGTTGTTGCAGGTTATCAACAAATCCTGGCAAACCGCCACGGTGCCCTAGAACTGGAAACAAGCTACAACAATTCCCATCCCAAAACCAAAGGAGCCTGGTAGCACCATTCCATCTCTCTTCTCAGATGCCTGGGTAAAACAGCTGAGAAGATGGTACTCAACAGGCTCCAATGGAAGACGGGTCCCCCTCATGAACACCTGCACGGGTTTACAAGGGGTAAGAGCACTGCACATAGCATTTCCACACTCTTAAGCACAATCTGCACCTTGCCCGCCGTAGTTGTCTTCCTTGACCTGGAGAAGGCTTTTGAACTGGCAAGTCCGCTTGCCATTCAAGAGACCCTAATCCACAAAGGAGTCAAAGGCAGACTCTTGGCCTGGATAGCTGACTATTTTAAAAATAGGTCAGCAAATGTCAGATTTCAAGGCCACCTCTCACAGCACATGCCACTTGAAAATGGAACTCCTCAGGGAGGGGTTCTTAGTCCAGCCCTGTTTAATACCGTCATGTCCAACATACTCGACATTCACCTGCCAGAGGAATTCAAGATCATCTTTTATGCAGATGACTTGGCAATCATAGCCTCTGGCAATCACTGCCTAACTAGAGCTCAGCATTGTCTGAACCTGGTGTCAAGAGTCTTGTAGGACGGATCTAAAAATATAAGCAGCAAAATCCAAAACAATCGCTCTGAGAACTAATGTCAGAAACAAAAAACTCACTGTACAGGGTATGGATCTGGAATGGTTGAAGGACTATCTATACCTTGGTGTATGGATAGGACACACACTCACTTTCAAAAAGGAGATCCAATACCTGCATGACAGAACCAGAAAGACTGTCAGTCATGAAAGTCATGACAGGGAGACACACAGGAGCAGGACACAAAGTACTAAGATCATTCTATGTACATGCTGTCCGTCCTATTATTGACTATGCATCTGTCGCCCTCATTGCTTCCAGTACAACAGTAAAAGAAAAACTGGAAACAATACAAAACGAAGCAGCCAGGATAATTCTAGGTGCACCTAAGTGGACAAAGGTCATCAACCTCCTCATGGAAGCTGATTTACCGTCCTTGGACACCAGAAGTGATCTAATGGCAGCACAGTTCCTTTCCAAGATCCTGCAGGCACTCAGAAACTACTATCTAAGACAGAGTTCTCAGACGCCTACAACAAGATTACCAGTTGTTTGCGGACAATTCCTGGCTCACACATACTGCCAGAGTTTTGATACGCTTTCAGCTAAAAGAATCATTGCTTGCCAAGTGTATGGACTCCCCTCACCCTGATTACAAAGAACCCCCGCCGTGGGCAAACGAAATGATTGAATTCTCAATTCTAAATCTCACAATGAGAAAAGATCAGTATTCCATGCCTAACCTAAAGGCACAAGCACAAAGGATCATTGATCAAATAACTCCTCCGGGTGTATAACATACTACACGGACGGATCCGTGGATCCAATAAACCATACTGCAGGTGCCGGCTTTGCAACAAAGGATACCACAGCATTCATTAGGGTCACTGACAAGGCCTCAACGCTTCAAGCTGAAATGGTTGCGATCATGGAAACCCTGACACACGCGTCCCTAAGGGCAGGACACGTTGTCATTCACACAGATTCAAGAGCAACTATTGACAGCTTACAGCATAGCATGCCCCCAGACAACATCTACCTCTTGACAACAGTGCTAACCATAGCCCAAAGAATCCTTAGTCAAGGCAGAAGAATCATCATTAACTGGGTCCCAAGCCACATAGGCATACAAGGGAATGAGCATGCTGATAAACTAGCTGAAA
The DNA here is from genome assembly GCF_042767895.1 of Penaeus vannamei. Classification (NCBI taxonomy): domain Eukaryota; kingdom Metazoa; phylum Arthropoda; class Malacostraca; order Decapoda; family Penaeidae; genus Penaeus; species Penaeus vannamei. The sequence goes on from NC_091581.1 coordinate 10,356,960, forward strand.
AGGGCAGGGGTATGCCCCCATCCTCCATGATCGTTAAACCCAGCCGAAGGGGACTAAGCCAAGGTACCAAAGCTGCAGCATGTGCGGTCCTCCGGGGAGCACATAGAGAAAATATTACAAAATCGCTCGCTGCCAAGTGGTACTCAGGTGCTTCAGGCTATGAGCCACTGGCCCTTCCTCCAAACACAAAAAGAGGTACCAAAGTCATACTATTCAGACTAAGACTAGGTTACCAATGCGCTTGGCATATTATTGACAATGAGAATGCCAGGTTATGCAAACACTGCGGTGAGCCTAACGCCACCCTGTTACATTACTTGCAGAATTGTGTACACACAATTTCTGAGGCAGGGACCACCCACCACAGCCGCCGGGCTTGTAAAAAGGGTCTGCAACATGCTTACCCCGTGGCAGCTGGATCGCTTGCTTGCAATTCAGCCACCGCGATAAGCATGCAGTTCAAAGAAAACATCTGAGTTTACTGCCCGGGGAAGCATGACTTCGCAAATCTAACTGAACTGAACTGAACTGCCGAGTTCGGCTCTCACCGATCCTCAAGCAGAGTAAAACACAGCAGCAGCAACTAGGCCTACCCAGGCCTTAGTCATCGGGGGAGCCGCCCCGGCTCTCCCCTTCGATCTCCAGCACCCTAGCCATACCTGTGGTCACTACACCCACATCAGTTACTCCTAAAAGAGATGATTGACACCAGTACATGGCGGGTGCAAATCCATTGCCATAACACATCTACTGCACTGCGAATTCATATTATCATTCCAAACATTCAATTATCACAACATTCTTGTTCTTATATAGTTGTATTTCTCTAGAAACAAGTTTACTGCTTTTGATTTGGATATAGGTTTATTCTTGTACCGAAGAAAAAAAATGTTAGAGTTCTCTTCTGCAGATGCCTCCCAAACACGCCTTCAGATATGGCGAAAGATTATCGAAAACAAAGGCAACATATATCATAAATATAACTGAAGTATCTCATGGAAACATAGTTGATCTGCGAAATAATAAATCATATTTGATTATTGATGAGGTAACTGATATAAGCACATCCAGCATGTATGCTATATTACTTAAATATTTCAACAAAGAAACAAAAAGTATACCAATTTATTAGATCTAACATAAATTTTAGACATTAATAGTGATAGTTATGGATTAATAGGGGTGAATTTACTACAGAGTCTCATGAAATATCCGACCAAAATTGATATCCCTATTGAAAATGTTGGTGGTTTTGCATCAGATGGGCCTAATTAGATGCAACAACTCGTTAACTAGCCTCCTTAAAGACAAAGTGCCAAATATTACCATCAAGTTAATATGCCACTAAATTCGTCTGTGTGCATCAAAAACAGCCAAAACTTATACATAGTTCAAAATCCATACATCCATTTCTGTCATACTGCAAAGATAAAGACTGATCAGTTTCATACGATTTGCGAGGTCATACCACATGGCCCTACACATGGACGTAAAAAGAATACTCGCACAATGGGAGCCTTTGCCGTTGTCATTCAAGGAAAAAAGTAACAAAGAAAGACTTGGAGTTCCAAATTTTTTTATAATAGTATCACACTTCAATTTCTTGGATTTTATCCTGATAAGATTTAATGATTTTAACCTTCTCTTTTAGAGAAGTAGTCTTACCATCCACCTACTATGCAATGCATGCAAACAGCTTTATAATGACACATTAAGAGCTACTACAGGTATTATTTTTTACATACAGATCTAGAAAATGTTGATCCAATTAACGAAGCAAGTTTATTCAGGCAATAGGTCAAATCTATGGATGGGCCCCAAATTTTTTTTTTTTTTTTTTTTTTTTTTGCACCTGCTTGCACTGAAAGATTTTCCCTGGAGTCAATTTTTTGGAAGTGTGCAGCACTAACAGTGTAAAAATATGAGGGTAAAAACACTTTGATGGAACACATGATGCCGGCATCGATGATGGTGTTACCGTGTTAGCAGCACCTGTACATGGTTTACCAAATGTGAAATCTCTGAAACAAGAATATGTAACAAAGACCATACTTTATATATCATCAACTACCACAACTATGAAATTTTCACAGAAAATGTACTCCCCACGCAAAAGGCTTCAAGAGAAAACTTACTGGGTACGTTTAGGGCTGTTGAGTGTATCAGGCATGGAGATGTGGGATTCACATTCATTCCGGCCTTAGAATATATTAAACATGTGGAGGTGCTACTTCGTTGCTGGCAGGTCTTCCTAAACAAAACTGGCCTGTTGACAAGGTTCCACCATACATGGGATCTGTAAAATGAATTCCTATCTATATTCCAAAAGGAGTGCTAATTAAGTGTCACTTAGCCTTGTTATGCATGCATAAGAGCGAATTTCAAAAGCATCGAGTTCTTGGGAAAGCGGTCAGTTGGCCATGGCTCATTTTAGACGTATAATAAACGACCTACAATCCTTGCATTTGTCAGTGTACTCATATATGACCAAAACACCTGAATGATTCTCCGAGAGACGGAGTCTGACACTGTCATATTATAAGAGGAATTAGATGAAATATATCCACAGAGACCGTTGTAAGTCTATGATTGCCAATAAAACTTTTGTTTGCTAAGTCAAGACGTAATGTCACTATAACAACACCGACGTTATCATATATTATATTGCTAAAGTCTCTAAATGCAGGTGTCATGTTTAAAATTCACATGGTGTCTATCTCTTACTTTTATTCTAACAACAGTATTAGACCATATGACCAGAAATCTTATCTTGTAGGTTGTTTGAGAGTGGCGAGTGGCAACTTATTTTTTTCTGCTGTGAATCTGTCCCTATATATATATGTATATGTATATATATATATATATATATTATAATATATATATATATATATATATATAATATTGTGTGTGTGTGTGTGTGTGTGTGTGTGTGTGTGTGTGTGTGTGTGTGTGTGTGTGTGTGTGTGTATGTGTGTGTGTGTGTGTGCATGAATGTATATCTATCGATCTGTATATCTGTCTGTTTATTCATCTATCTAATAATCTCTCTCTCTCTCTCTCTCTCTCTCTCTCTCTCTCTCTCTCTCTCTCTCTCACACACACACACACACACACACACACACACACACACACACACA
>NC_091581.1:10360596-10363096 GCF_042767895.1 Penaeus vannamei
TGTAAATCATCATTATAATCATATTGACTTATCGATTATAGTCTGTAATATCTGAATATCACCAATTTGCTTTAGGTAGGATAATTGCAATGGTGAAAGCTATTATCACTTGTCATTATCACCATTATTATTGTTATGGTTAATATCACTATGTCGAAATCATTCTTGTAAGTATTATTATAATAATTATTATCATTATTATTATCAGTGGCGTGACATTGAAAAAAATGTGGCAAAACTAAAATCTATCTTTGCTTATCTGAACTTGAACTAATACTAATACTAATACACATTTATTACCAAACATAATTAACAGGCGTCATTTAAGGGCCCCACTATCGATTGTCCTTAACTACGCCACTAATAACCGTTATCAATATCGTCACTGTCAATGTTATCATTATTAATATCACCAATATTATTATTACTACTACTAATAGTAGTAGTAATAGCAATAGTAGTAGTTGTAGTAGTAGCAGTAGCAGCAACAGTAGCAGTAATAGTAGTAGTACTAGTAGTACTAGTAATAGTAGTAGTAGTAGTAATAGTAGTAGTAGTAGTAATAGTAGAAGTAGTAGTAGTAGTAATAGTAGTAGTAATAGTAGTAGTAATAGTAGTAGTAGTAGTAGTAGCAGCAGTAGTAGTAATAGTTGTAGTGGTAGTAATAGTATTGCAGTAGCACCAATATTATTACTACTACTTTTAGTAGTAGCAGTAATAGCAATAGTAGTTGTAGTAGTATCAGCAGTAGTAGATGTAGTAGTTGTAGTAGAAGTAGAAGTAGCAGCAGAAGCAGTAGTAGCAATAATAATAGTAATAGTCGTAGTTGTAGTTTAGATGTAGTTGTAGTTTAGATGCAGTTGTAGTGTAGGTTAGATGTAGTTGTAGTTTAGATGTAGTTGTAGTTGCAGTTTAGTAGCAGTAGCATAGTGACCATTGCAATTGTCATTCGGCACACTCTTACCATTGTTAAACATTATTCCTAATATCGGTTTATTAATGTTAATTTATGATTACCATCACCGTGGGCATGTTTTTTTCCAGTATCATTATGACACTCTCACGATGTGAATATTAAATACAACAATAACCATAAAGCAGTGATGACAAAGACAGGAATACGCACCACCACGCTCACGAAAGGTCACTCCAACAGAGAGGAAAAGCGGTTCATTCTAGTTATGAGAACGGATTTCAATAACAATGAGAGCATTCAAAGGCTGTGGACACTAAAAGAACAAAAGGTATATAGTTCATAAACAAAAAAGAAAGAAAAAAAACTAATAGTTTCGTCATGTCAATTTAAAGTTAAACTATAATGAGACAAAGAAGCTCTTACCATGGAAAGTAAAGCCCCGCCCACACGATCGACCACAGCCCGACGGCCTCTCGCATGATGCCCCTTGTTCAGGCACACCAGCGGCAAGGTCCATATAAGCTGTTTGACTGTTTGATGCTGGGTATGGATGGACGATACTATCAGGCATGGGCCCCACGCGTGCACGGCTAAGCCGGCTAGGCACAGTCCGATCGCGTGAACGGGGCTTCAACAAAAAGTTATACGAGAGAAGAAATTACTGTAACCTAGAGAGCCCATTCTATCATGAACAATAAGCTCGCCATAACAAAAAAAAATAAAATAAAACAGCAGGAACAGCACAAAGAACCAAAGCTGTGAGCAAACGTTCATCATAGAAGCGGGAACAAATCCCATTAATACTGCATCGGAATCGTTAAGTACTTTTACGGTATCTGACCAAGCGTCTAGTGCACCTTGGTATTTTCCCTCAAGGAATGTACCATCTTCACTCGGTAAAAGTACCTTACCATGGATTCGTAACAATAGTATTATGGTAAATCACGATATTCTTAGAAATGCTTTACATAAAGTTTATCATGAAGTCATTATCAATACTATTGTTACTATTATCATATTCCGTTTTATCATAATGATACCATTATCACCCTAATGTTATCACACTCTGTACGGATATTTAACATAGTCCCAATTCGGTTCACAAGTGTAATCTTTACAGAAAAAATTGAAAATTTGAAAAAAAATCGATTCCTCTGTACATTTCGCCACAAATGTTAGAGGAAATGTCGGCGGAAAGGAGCCGCTCGACCATTACTGTCATTAGAATATTGGCGCACACCCGGTTTCCCCCGCCCTCAAGGTCACTAACCGGAAATCACTCGGTCTGTGCGGGGAGAATAGGAGGGAGATATTTCGCCCCAGGGTACCGGCAGCGGGCCAGAGAACGTGATGAACTCTGACACCAGATGGGGTTACAGAGGATACGAACTCCAGATACCCTTGGTATGGGTGCCTGCCAATAGACACGGGAGACTGGAGATTATTTATTTATTTATTATTATTATTTTTTTTTTAGCTACCACGAAAAATTGCCTTGGTCATCATACCATTGCCATTGTTGTGCGTGGGTGACTCACGGACACGAGGGTTGTGCATTTTGGCTTTGCTCGAATATCAAGCTGA
>NC_091581.1:10375596-10380596 GCF_042767895.1 Penaeus vannamei
AACTAGATGCCCATGGAGGCATTAGTCACGTAGGTGATGGATGTAGGGTTAGACTAGTGGGATGACTCCGACATTCTTCTGCGGTGTAGAAACGTGACGTCCATCTGCGCGGGAAACTTACGATACTATGCGTAATCTGCAGGAGGTGTTGCAAGACATCCTGTGGCAAATGAACAGGAGTTCGCACTTTCATTTTTTCGCTGTTTTTTTCTCAAGGTCTTTTGCCTCGGCTAATATATACAAGGACAGAAAGCTGTGTATATGTATAGTCAAGCATTAAGATATTTGCCTGTTTGTTGATAGATTAGCGAATTATTGTAATCTTCTTGGTTTTAGATAAAGTGGAGTGATACTCATGATAATTATCGTGGCAGCGCCATAGGATGCTACAATCAGTGCTGATAAACTAGACAGAGCGTTTGATGTGGAGCCATTTCAGTAAGAGATAAGTTGTATCAAAATGTATGTCATTTTGCATTATCAGAGATATATGGGATACAATACATGTAGATCTGTTTTTGGTTCCTTCACTGTTCTTACCTAGTTGTTTCAATACGGGAAACAACACGGAGTGTGTGTACGTGTGTGTGTGTCTGTGTCTGTGTATGACAGTCTGTTACATAGTCACATTATATTGGCGAGGGAGGGAAGAAGGTTGTCTAAGGGGAGGGTAGATGGTAGATGTAATATTAAACCTGTTGGCCATTTTTGACGAACGGAAAGAGTTGCATTAGTCTTCCCGCCCGCCACGAGAAGAGCCTTGCAACATTGGTCATAATTCACTCTATGTATATTCTTCGTATCGGACGCCAACCACGGAGCAACTTTTTAACTTTGACGTTTATTGAAACAAAAAATTACAAGCGAGCGAGCGAAGGCCCCAACCCCGGCCTCCAGCCACGTGACGAGGGTCTGGCGAGAGCGAGTGCAAGCCGAGGCGATATGCCTGTGGGCGTCGGTACACGAATATGATATGTTGGCTCGTTATGCACGCATAGTAATAGATGCCTTTCTTTTTTCATGTGGTGATTATTCGGTTTGTGGTGCATTGGCTAAAATGATTTTATTTCAGTAAGATGTCTTTGTCGACAATTGATACGGATAAGGCAGTGAAGGATTTTTGGCATCAGATCTATGTATTTAGGATAGGCCTATTGTAGTTCCCCGAGAGTCGTGGGTAAAGCTGAAGAGGAGTCTTTCCTGTAGTCCTAAAACGATGTTTCATCTACTAATCACTAACAGTAACCCGTGGTGTTAGAGAAATGGTCCTAGCCTGGGTTTCGGTCGTCAATTATCGGCTGTTATTGCCGAGGGACGCCGGCTTTTAGTAACACTTTCCTTGCTTCTTTATTGATATCATCTATTAGCCCCTGATGACCTGTTATCGACGATTTTTTATCATGGAGACAGGTGCCTGATAACAGCTGCAAGAGGCGTCATTAACTTTTTATGCTTGTTTTTTTTTTTTCGAAATCCGAACGGCTTCCAGGCTGAGGACCCGACTCCGACCGACGTGGTTCGGCCTTTAGTCCTTGCGGTCCCGAGTCTGTCGGTCCACAGACCACTAGAGATCATTTCGATGCTGGAGCTTCCCTTTGAATAACATTGTAAAAGGAATCGCACGATATGGTTACTGTATAGATTCGGTGCCAGAGGGGGTCTTCTAGTCCTGGAACCCGCTGCTCAGAGCGAGGAGGCTCGACGCTCGAGTTTTGGATATGTCCGTTTTAGTAAATTCGTGGGTGTTTGTTGCTAAAAAGAGAGCTTGTTCTGTTACATAACTTGTCTCCGCGAGATTCACCTTGGTTGCATGTGTTAGTTTTCCCACGATTTTTTTTTCTCGAGATTTAATCATCTACATTTATGAACGTTGTCCGTGGGAAAAAGTCTCGTCATATGTTTATCTACAGTTGTTGTCGCTTGCTTTATGTCTCGAGCAAATATTCTGCCAGGAATTAAATGGATAACTGTTTTTCGTTCGCTTATTACTATTGCTGTTGTTGTTATTATCACCACCATCATCATCATCAAAATCATCACCATCATCACCATGAAAATCATCACCATCATCAAAATCATCACCATCATCACCATGAAAATCATCACCATCATCAAAATCATCACCATCATCAAAATCATCACCATCATCAAAATCATCACCATCATCATCAAAATCACTATCATCAAAATCATCACCATCATCAAAATCATCACCATCATCATCAAAATCACTATCATCAAAATCATCACCATCATCAAAATCATCACCATCATCATCAAAATCACTATCATCAAAATCATCACCATCATCAAAATCATCACCATCATCATCAAAATCACTATCATCAAAATCATCACCATCATCAAAATCATCACCATCATCATCAAAATCACTATCATCAAAATCATCACCATCATCAAAATCATCACCATCATCATCAAAATCACCATCATCAAAATCATCACCATCATCAAAATCATCACCATCATCATCACCATGAAAATCATCACCATCATCAAAATCATCACCATCATCAAAATCATCACCATCATCATCACCATGAAAATCATCACCATCATCAAAATCATCACCATCATCAAAATCATCACCATCATCAAAATCATCACCATCATCAAAATCATCACCATCATCAAAATCATCACCATCATCAAAATCATCACATCATCAAAATCATCACCATCATCAAAATCATCACCATCATCAAAATCATCACCATCATCAAAATCATCACCATCATCATCAAAATCACTATCATCAAAATCATCACCATCATCAAAATCATCACCATCATCAAAATCATCACCATCATCAAAATCATCACCATCATCAAAATCATCACCATCATCAAAATCATCACCATCATCAAAATCATCACCATCATCAAAATCATCACCATCAAAATCATCACCATCATCAAAATCATCACCATCATCAAAATCATCACCATCATCAAAATCATCACCATCATCAAAATCATCACCATCAAAATCATCACATCATCAAAATCATCATCAAAATCATCACCATCATCAAAATCATCACCATGAAAATCATCACCATCATCAAAATCATCACTATCATCAAAATCATCAAAATCATCACCATCAAAATCATCACCATCATCAAAATCATCACCATCATCAAAATCATCATCAAAATCATCACCATCATCAAAATCATCACCATCATCAAAATCATCACCATCATCAAAATCATCACCATCATCAAAATCATCACCATCATCAAAATCATCACCATCATCAAAATCATCACCATCAAAATCATCACCATCATCAAAATCATCACCATCATCAAAATCATCACCATCATCAAAATCATCACCATCATCAAAATCATCACCATCATCAAAATCATCACCATCATCAAAATCATCACCATCAAAATCATCACCATCATCAAAATCATCACCATCATCAAAATCATCACCATCATCAATATCATCATCAAATTCATCATCAAAATCATCACCATCATCAAAATCATCACCATCATCAAAATCATCACCATCATCAAAATCATCACCATCATCAAAATCATCACCATCATCAAAATCATCACCATCATCAAAATCATCACCATCATCAAAATCATCACCATCATCAAAATCATCACCATCATCAAAATCATCACCATCATCAAAATCATCACCATCATCAAAATCATCACCATCATCAAAATCATCACCATCATCAAAATCATCACCATCATCAAAATCATCACCATCATCAAAATCATCACCATCATCAAAATCATCACCATCATCAAAATCATCACCATCATCAAAATCATCACCATCATCAAAATCATCACCATCATCAAAATCATCACCATCATCAAAATCATCACCATCATCAAAATCATCACCATCATCAAAATCATCACCATCATCAAAATCATCACCATCATCAAAATCATCACCATCATCAAAATCATCACCATCATCAAAATCATCACCATCATCAAAATCATCACCATCATTCAAAATCAACATCATCAAAATCATCACCATCATCAAAATCATCACCATCATCAAAATCATCACCATCATCAAAATCATCACTATCATCAAAATCATCACCATCATCAAAATCGTCACCATCAAAATCATCACTATCATCAAAATCATCACATCATCAAAATCATCACCATCATCAAAATCATCACCATCATCAAAATCGTCACCATCATCATCACCATCATCAAAATCATCACCATCATCATCACCATCATCAAAATCATCACCATCATCAAAATCATCACCATCATCAAAATCATCACCATCATCAAAATCATCACCATCATCAAAATCATCACCATCATCAAAATCATCACTATCATCAAAATCATCACCATCATCAAAATCGTCACCATCAAAATCATCTCCATCATCAAAATCATCACATCATCAAAATCATCACCATCATCAAAATCATCACCATCATCATCACCATCATCAAAATCATCACCATCATCAAAATCATCACCATCAAAATCATCACCATCAAAATCATCACCATCATCAAAATCATCACCATCATCATCACCATGAAAATCATCACCATCATCAAAATCATCACCATCATCAAAATCATCACCATCATCAAAATCATCACCATCATCATCACCATCATCAAAATCATCACCATCATCAAAATCATCACCATCATCAAAATCATCACCATCATCAAAATCATCACCATCATCAAAATCATCACCATCATCAAAATCATCACCATCATCAAAATCATCACCATCATCAAAATCATCACCATCATCAAAATCATCACCATCATCAAAATCGTCACCATCACCAAAATCGTCACCATCATCATCACCAAAATCGTCACCATCACCAAAATCGTCACCATCATCATCACCATCATCAAAATCATCACCATCATCAAAATCATCACCATCATCATCACCATAATCAAAATCATCACCATCATCAAAATCA
>NC_091581.1:10388096-10390596 GCF_042767895.1 Penaeus vannamei
TCGGAGACCCCGTCAAAGGGGCTGCCAGGGCCCTCCACCAGGCGGCTGCGGCCCTCCTCCCCCCACCTGCATCCCCAGGAGTTTCTCCACCCCTCCTCCAGGTAAGTACACTGGCGAAAGTTACTACAACAAGGTCTGGGTCGCGGCATAATCAGAGGGGAAATGGCTGTTATGAAAGACATGTGGCATATGCGGTCTATGTGGCGTTTCGAGGCAGGTGTTCTTGGGATGCAGTGATGCTAAGGGTGCTGAGACAGGGAATACGGGTACAGAGAGGATTCTCACATGCAATCGCTCTTCATTCCTTTTTATGGCGTTGCTGCGAGCTTCGGCAGGCAGGACGTTCGGCTTCTTTACGCTGCGTTTCGCTTGGGTCTATGACTATAGATGTCATCTATGAAATATCATGGAGCTTAAGCTTCACGTTTGACGCGGCTCCTGAATCTCTTTCAAGCTGAGAGAGAATTTTGGTCCGGAAAAAAGCAGTGTAGAGTTTCTTTCAAGTGATGATAATGGAAAAAGATAAATGGAGATGGATAGCAAGAGGCCAAAAGTGAACAAAAAATCTAGGTGAGCAAATGTAAATGTTCATATTGGTCCGTACAGTCCCAGTACTGGTACACCAGCGTTCCGGTATTTTGGACCTGCACCTGATCGATTATACCGGTACTGTACCGATGCAGTGTATAATAATAGAAAACGTTACTGCATTTGAGTATCCTGTAGGTATGTATTCGTCAGTCCCTTCCACCGCATCGCAAATTCCGAATCCATCCTTAAATTACTAATCTCCCGTTTAGCGTTTATACTATTCTTTTGCATATTTATTTGCCCCTTCCCGCTTGTTTGGGAATAAATGGCATTTTGTAGACTGAGTAAAGTTAGAATATGTATGTAGTATGCTGTTAGTAAGCATTTTGGCTTCCATTCCGGTGTGGAGGAGCCTGAAACATAAATATCTTCTTCATAAATATCTTCCTGCATATTCAGTAAAGTTATTTCCAGAAAGTAGTTCTATTGCGTTTTAAGGAATAAGAAACAGGCGAAGATTCATTGCCAGCGGAATAAGTTTTATAATGGAATATACTAAAAGTGTGAATACTGTAATGACCTAGGAAAGACAGATAAAGCCAGGAAATCGTCTTTTTTCAATGTTATCGGGCCACCCAAGGAGGAAAACTACAATTTTCATAGTTAATCTGTTCCGTGTTCAACACCGAGGGTATTGTTGTGTTGTAAAATCATTTGCAGATTTTTTCCCCGCCATAATTTAAAACAAAAATCGAGTGTTGACAGCTGCTTCGCACGGCAGTTCCAGATTAGCGAAGGCTTATAAATCACGAACGTGTTTCATTCAACGATTTTTAACCTCTTTGATTACATGGAACAGTGAACCAGCCCCGCATTTGTCAAGGGAGATCATTAATTCTTGGAAAAGGTGTGTTCGGATTAACCTAACCTAACCTAACAATAGATTTGTCTATGAATTACGATTTGTGACTCTTCACTCCTTTTTGTTTTATTTTATATTTTTTTATGTTTTCACTTAGTGACGCTCTGGCACATGTAGAAAAGGCCAATCTCATTGTGATTTAGAGGTTCTGTTTATCTTAGCATTTACCCCTACCCCCCCTCTCTCTCTCTCTTTCTATCTATCTATATCTCCCTCTCCATCTATTTATCTATCTATCTATCTATCTCTCCCCCACCTCCCCTCCCACCTTCTCACTCTCCCTCCCAGCGAGGTCTTGGGAGCGGCTGGCGGCCTCGGAGTCGGACGAGACGCAGGGCCAGGGTGGGTTGTCACGGCGGCCGCGCGGGTCTGGGAAACCTCGAAGCCGCGTCGTCTGTAACCGGGGCAGGCGGCTTCGACGATCCATCTCGGGGTATTCGGGCAGCGTGAGATGGGTATCGCAGGAGCAGAGGCGGTCGAAGGGCGTTCCGATGGCTGAGGGTGGAGTGAGACGGGCCAAATGTCGGGGGGAAGGTAGAATGAGAGTGAGTTTTATGGAATGGGTCGTCTGGGTGAGTGTTTCTCCGAGGGGACTCGGACGCGAGGAGCAAGGGAACGAAATGAGTGATATTTTGTTTTATTTTACATTGAATATCTAACGAAGGATGTAGCCTCGATTTCGGAAATTGGAACATGATTTTTTAGAACCTTAGATTTCCATGAATTGTGAATTCGGATCATGGCCCATCCCAAACTTTTTGGACAACAAACGAGAAAAATCAGACCATACTTCGAGTATCCGACGTCCATAGACCCCTTGCAATGGCTTCGTTGAACGGCTGTAAGTACCATTCTGAACATAGTGAACTTGTCTCGGTAATTTTCTATATTACGTCCGCATGACCGATATCGACGATTTTGGTATCGTTGGATTCCTCTCACTCTATACAATGCAAATAGATAGGTTTTATTGCGCGCTACCCCCCCCCCCCCCCGTTAGCGACAAACTTGGTCCCGATTGCGGGGGCGACGATGTCGGAGCGCCGG
>NC_091581.1:10410596-10413096 GCF_042767895.1 Penaeus vannamei
AAAAACGTAGCATGTTCAGTATAAAGCATAAAAATAAAGCCATGGTGAGAAAAGAGCATTTAATCTATATACAGATTTTAAATGAATTTATATGAAAAATATATGTAGCACACTAAATATACATTGATGAATGAAAACTTTTCAGTAATAATTGACTCTAATTACAAAGTAGCTGTTGTAGTATAGATAATTGTTTGTGGCTGTGAAGAAAGTAAAGCATTTATAGGTTAAAGTATGCCATCTTGATTTCAATTACAAGTTTTGTTAACTACACAAAAACACACACACACACACATACGTACACACACTAATACTAAAATATTGGATATTCACTAAAAAATTTGATCAGTATTCTTTCAAAGGATTGACTTTTCCCCGCATTTAAAATTCACACCAACTCACTACTAATAGAATCTCAACTCCTTAAATGAGTTCACTCCTTTTTAAATGTCTAATACATCACTGGTGTGTGTCAAAGCTACCTTCCCCCCTCCTTGACTAATTTACAAAGGCCCTTTCAGTACATCTTCATAAAACCTTATCCAATATTTCCTAGTGCATGAAATCATAAACTTTTTTTAGTATCTTGAGAAACAAAAGTGGTCATAAAAAACAAAATTATCTCCATCAAGCACACTATATTTTTTACAGGGTGGTGGTTAAGGTGAATTGAAAAGTCAAAGCAACATGGATTTCATATACAAATCCTTGGTCTTGTATATTATGATAAGTCATGCTGAGGGTGATCATCATTACTTTGTAAAACAGTTTTCTAAATATTAATGTATTATTTTTTTATTCTTTATTTTTATGTAGACTTTGTTTTCTTCTGAGGTTTATAGAAATAATACATCAACTTGAGCACCTCGCATTTCATCACAATCAATCATTTTCAATTTACATTATACCATACAATATTTATGTCTCATGTCTTTTTTTCTAGAAGCATCATCATTGTCCTTTGAAATCAGTTGAACTGCAATGCTTGCATGCATTTGCAGTTATGTATAAATGTAATGTCCTTATTGTACAAATATAAGTGATATTTTGCCAGGTTTGTTTTCTTACATAGAACGTTAACTTTGGTATGCCAAAAATTTGCTAGTTAGGATACATTTATAAATGGATCCATTTAGATTTTTCTCTGAGTAGTCTAGTGAAGTTTTGAAATATATTTTGTAATGTATTTCTCCTATACTGTGGCTGCTTTATTTCATGCATGTTAGATGTTCAAAGCAAAATGCAAATTGGCAAATTACAGACCACAAGTTTCTTCTTATATATTGGCACACAAAAGTCATCTACAGAAAAAATATCATTCATCTGCTTTGCTGTGGCATCACACACAATTCTCCATACTGGTCTAGATGAAATTATAAGCAAAGTAAGAGGTCAGACATTTTTTCTATGCACAGTCTTCCAATTAAAGGTAAAGATCAAAATGCAATTATTTTCAAATTGGCTTTCAATTATATAGTTGTCATGTATAAACTACCTAAAATCTGGGTCATATTTAAAACGTGAAGGATGGGGGGAAACACAAAATTGGTTATATTGGCTTTATTTGAAAGCTTTTGCAAACTGTACCCTCTTCTGTCTATTACCTTAGTTATTAAACTCAAAATCTGATGAAAAATATGATCACTTTCTATAATTCTGACTTAACATTCATTTACCTTACAAACTTCTTGTAGGGGTTATCAAGTAGCAATTAATATAATAAATACATTATATATCTTGTCCTGATGTTGAAAGATGCTTCTTTCATCACTACAATAAACTTCTGTTAGGTTACAGATTCCTGAAAAGACAAAAGTAAAGATATGAATATGATTCTAAAGTTTCTAGAACTGAAATATATAAGAAGCCCATTTTTACTGTGGAACATAACTCAAATTGACCTTACCTTTTTCCTTTTCGCTTGCATTTCATACTGCCCATATTCATCCTCATCATCTTCCATTTTCCTCCTCTTCTTTTCAATCTCCATGAGCTTCTCGTTTATGTTTTTATTTGTCTGAGTTTCATCTTCATTTATATTTTCCAGTAGTTTTAACTCTTCACTATAAATATGGAGGAAAAAAAATCATATCAAACTCTATTTTTGGGGGGTATGAGAGAGAGAGAGAGAGAGAGAGAGAGAGAGAGAGAGAGAGAGAGAGAGAGAGAGAGAGAGAGAGAGAGAGAGAGAGAGAGAGAGAGAGAGAGAGAATGAGAGAATGAGAGAATGAGAGAATGAGAGAGAGAGAGAGAGAGAGAGAGAGAGAGAGAGAGAGAGAGAGAGAGAGAGAGAGAGAGAGAGACAAAGAGAGAGAGAGACAAAGAGAGAGAGAGACAAAGAGAGAGAGAGACAAAGAGAGAGAGAGAGACAAAGAGAGAGAGAGACAAAGAGAGAGAGAGACAAAGAGAGAGAGAGACAAAGAGAGACAGAGAGAGAGAGAAAGAGAAAGAGAGAGAGAGAGAGAGAGAGAGAATGAGAGAGAGAGAATGAGAGAGAGAG
>NC_091581.1:10420596-10425596 GCF_042767895.1 Penaeus vannamei
GCCAGTTCTTCCTCTATTGACCTATGGGCCATCCAATCTATTCCTGATTCAGATCGTCCAGGCCGTTCTGTCCAGGCTACCTTTAGTCCACCTCCAAGGAACTGCACATGTCTCTTTACATCTTCTAGTTTTGACAAATCATTTCTTTTAGCCCTGACACGATGTGTCCTTAACGGGTGATTACCCTTTGCACCTTGACCGTCACCCCTCAACTTTCTGACCTTTATTCTCGGTTTACTCTTAATAGCACGAAGTGCATCTTTGTTACCAGTCTTCACTTCACGTATCAATGCACGAGAATGTCTAATACGCTGACGCTTTACGATACCGAATTCTTCTTCTTCCCCTTGATCATCTATAAACACAGTCTGGTTCTTCCCCTTCTTCTTTTTCTGTCTTTTATTGATTTGGCTTGGGGTGAGCTTCCGTTCTTCTTTCTTTACTGGGCTATCCACGATCTTCTTCTTTTTCTTTTGCATTTTCTTTCTTTCTTTCTCTGAGTCTCTCCATTTCTCTGTACCTTTCTTTCTCTCTTTACATTTTTTTCTCTTCAATTTTCTCTTTTCCAATGCCTTTTTTGCCTTCTCTTCCTCTGCCTGTTTCACTTTTTGTTTTTCAGCCCTCTTGATTTCCCTTAACACTTGCCAGGTATAATCCTTTGGAGTATGGATATTTCTGGGACCTCTTGGCTGAGGGCCTGCCATGATGTCTGCACTGTATTTGCTAATTCTATCTTTGTTTCTTCTGGTGGTTTATAATTTCAAGCTATTAAATCTGGCAGCTGAAAAATGGTAAAGAAATCACTTGAAAAATGGAGAAAACAGAAAGCTAACAATAAAAAAAAGTGAAATTAATCAGTATTTCATCTACCTCATATGTCATGACAAAAGAAAATAAAGCAGACACAGTTAGCAAGTGGATTTGTCAACTTTTACCAAAGCCCAAAATGTACAAAGGCTTTACTGTCTGCCTCAAAAACCCCTACAAAGCTACTGCTTCTACACCTGCTGCCTAGAGAGCAAAATCTCAACCACATCTGCCCAGCACATATCCAAATTACATGCTCTGACTGACTTCACAACCCAGCTCAGTCAGAAGCTCCATTAGGTAAACTTCCCAAACTTTGTGCTAAATTCTAAGTTATTCATATTGTGGGCATTTTCTGCTATTCATATTAGACTTATTCATCAATTCTACTGACTAGTAGTTTTTTTTTTCAGACATAGGATATTCATCAATTCTGCTAACTAGTAGTTATATTTGGGGTATTTTTATTGAATACCTTAGCATAACCCATGGCAATGATTTTGGTATCAGTGAATTCCTCAGACTTCTACTATCCAAATATATCAAAAGCATGTTGTGGAAACCCCCATTAGCAACAGTCTTACCTCTGATAACAGAAGAGGACATGAAAGTTACCAGGGAAATTCCAGGGTAAAATACGAATAATATATACAGAATTATCACTATATTGTCTAATACAGGGGGTTGTGCCCCCTGCTACCCCCCATACTGGGGGATTACTACCCCCCAACCCCTACAATGGAATATGAAGAACCGTCAACATATTCTTGACAGGGTAGAAGTGTACGACCGACATGCAGGAGCAACTGATGCTGAGTCTGTCTGACACTCTCCTGCCATGAATACCTGGAGAACATTTTGTTTTCCTGGGCAGGAGTCACGGGGATCAATATGGTGACCAATTCTGTGTATATTATTCATATGTTACCCAGCAATTTCCCTAGTATCTTTCATGCCCTCCCCTGTTATCATAGCCAAGAATATGGGTGTTTGGGGGGATTCTGCAGTATAATTACTACATATATGTGTACTAGAGAGTGAGAGAAATATGCAAAGGTATTCTGTAAATAAAAATATTTTGCATTTTTTTCTAATACATCCACAAAATGGTTTGCGTTGATTTCCATATTGTTGGATTACTCCTATTGTCTACATTCTTGACCCTGATAGCAGGGAAATACGGGGCAAAATGTAAATGATGCATACAGAATCATTATACTGTTTAAGGCAGGGGGGCTGTGCCCCCTGCATTCCACCCATGGGGTGATTACTGCCCCCAACCCCAACTCAGCAAAACAAAGAATCCTCCATGTGTTCACAGCAGGTGAGAGCGTACAATTGCCATGCCAGAGCAGCGTTGCCAAATCTGTCTGACCCTCTGCCCTGCTGTGAATAGATGGAGGATTCTTTGTTTTCCTGGTTGGGGGTTGGTGGGCAGCAGCTCCCTATGAGGGGGTTGCAGGGGGCATAGATCCCTCCATTAAACAATATAGTGACTGATTCTGTGTATATTATTTGCATTTTACCTTGCAATTTCCGGTACAGGTCCAGTTTCATCCAGCCTTCCACTGCTATCGGGATCAAGAAAGTGAGGGTTTGGGGGTTTTCAAAGCAGTAATATAGCTTTTCGACACCAATTGAGCCCACTGACCCCATATTTGGTAGATATGAAGATGCAAAACTATCTTAGTATGGTATTTGTTACAGAGAATGACACACCCTTCCCGAGACTAAGTCGAAAAAAATTGATGTTTTTCTGCAGGAAATCCAATGATTTCATTCATTCTTGGCATTGTTTCTTGTGTGAATTAATAATTCAGGAGATTGAGTACCTTTTCTCCATCAACGATCTTGATTTCTTAGTCCTGTTAGCAGGGGAGGGCATGAAGTATATCAGGGAAATTATGGGGTAAAACAGGCTTAAATAAGAATAATAATGAAGAAGTTTCAGACTGTATAATTTGGTCCATGCGGGGAATGTGTTCCCCACACAAAAATTATTTGTTCAAATTCTGCCCTCACAAATGTAGTTCTCCAGTAACTTTCTGTGCACGCTTAGTTCTTTTTTACATCATCTTCCATGCATAAAATTTTTCTGACCTTTCCGTGCACTTATTTCATCATCCATTGGCAGATTAGCTCTGTTTTATGCCAGGTATATAGATTGGTACTGAGATGATGACTCTTTATTTTTAATGGTTTACAGGGAGAATGTAAAATGTGAAAGTGAAAGTGAATGCCAATGCGCCAATCTAGGATGCATACAATTCTACTATGCTGGGGATCCCCTGCAAAGCATTACATGATTTCCACAAAGGCTCAGATCTATTAACAACTGACTCCTAAATATTGACAATCCCTGTTACCATATTAACCCTATCTTCAAGATAGGTATTCAAAAAAGAACTGCCAGATGTAGACAAAATGATGTTCTACAAGCTTGAAAAAATATAGTATTCCCCATGCATGAAAAATATTCTACATTCTGGAAGACGTTGCTGAACTTGAATTTGAATGGCACCCACATTATGCAATATCATGTTCCATTTCATATACAACATTCCATTTCGCAAAATGGAGTTCCTTTACGTGTTTTCCCTACAGCGATTAAACTATGTTCTATCCCACTGCATTTCTTCCTCTCTATGAGATGGCAGTTTCATTTCCCTCTATATACGCATAGGTATCTTTAACTTAAGTAATTTTCTATATTACGTCCGCATATCCGATATCGATGATTTTGGTATCGTTGGATTCCTCTCACTTTATACAATGCAAATATGTAGGTTTTATTGCGCGGAAACCCCTTGTTAGCGATAAACTTGGCGACGATGTTGGAGCGGTGGACGTAATATATGAAATTACCCTAATAATATAACCTCACAGTGAAAATAATCATGATTATTCACATGACTTTCCATTGCAGGGGGCTCTATCCTGCGACCCCCCCTGGGGGGGCTGCCGCCCCCCAACCCCCGCCAAGGAAACAATACCTCCACCACGTATTCACGGCAGGATAGAGCGCGCATGAACTTGATGCGGAGCCGATAACCTACAATAACCTAGGATTTTTAAGGTACAAACCTGATTGATTAATGCCGCTAATTAGTAGGGAGGGTGCTCCTTTGCCGCAGAATGTGAAGGAGGTCCAGACGTGCTGGCTGCCCGCACCTGCCGCAGGCTTTCTCCCGACGGAGGAGGCCGTGGGGGAAGCACATCTCTAGCATTTTTTCCTTGCTAGTTGCAATTTTGCGCAGAAAAACCGTCTCCGAATACGAGCACCCTCCACACTCGGCCATCGCGGTGGCTATGACTGACTTCTGAACGCAACGGTTATTTCGGTTAGGAATACTGATGTCGTTATTCCAGAGGACGGGAAACTCGACCTTGAGTCCATCGGTGTAACATCGAGAGAGGCGCAAAACCCGCCGATGAGGGCGGGCCAACCTGTTCTTCCTGATTATACTACAATCGTCTCTATATACAGTGCTGACTATGCCAAGGTTAATATGCTAATTCAGTGGGAATCTTACGAGGTAATTGTAATATTACGCCCGCTGTTCCAACATCGACGACGATTGTGTAAGCTCTAGCCTACCGGGAATACGTGGTGGAGGTTATGTTTCCTCGGCGGGGGTTGGGGGGTGGCAGCCCCCCTCCCAGGGGGGTCGCAGGGGGCACAGCCCCCTGCAATGGAAAGTTATGTGAATAACCATGGTTATTTTCACAGTGTGTTATATTATTAGTGCTATTTAACCCCGCATTTTCCCTGGAACCTTTCATGCCCTCCCCTGCTATCGGGGCCAAGTTTGTCACAAACAGGAGGTTTCCGCGCAATTAATACTATATATTTACAATGTGGAGAGTGAGAGGAATCCAACGATACCAAAATCGTCGATATCGGTTATACGGATGTAATATAGAAAATTACCTTAACTTATACCCCCTTAGAATTTCACCTTTGCTTCATTGACGGCGTGTGGGAGAGAGCATGGGGAAAGGAGACCAGAGCGGAGTATTCCCTAGTATTCTTCGTGTGATGTAAGCAATAACCTCATCTATATACAGTCTGTTTCTAAGAGTAAATACCCTGACCTAATTCGCCAACATATGCCTATGATGTCGAAAGTCTTCAGCTATTTCATTCGTTAATTGTATCAAAACAAACTAAAAAATGTATCTAAAGCCAAAAA
>NC_091581.1:10428096-10433096 GCF_042767895.1 Penaeus vannamei
TTCATAGTCTACTTTTCTTCTTCCTCTTTCTCTGTCCTTGTCCCATCCCTTTTCTCTTTCTCTTCTTTTTCTTCTTTTCGCTTTTATTTTTGTAATTTCCTTTTTTCTCCATTTCTTCTTTTCCCCCTTTCTTTGGTTCTTCACCATTTTCTTCTTTTTCCTTTTCTTTTTCTTTATTTTTATTTATTCTTCTATTCCTCCTCCTTCTTGGTAACACTGGCGGTGCTATTCTACCTAGCAATCGCTATGTACGAAGATACTTATTTACATAAATTCCAATAGAATGATATATTTGCATGAGATATGGTATTTGACCTTACGAAAAACTGCCATCCCCGAATTCTTCTTTATTTTATTTATTTATCTACTCATTTCCCATGGTCTGGCAACACTGGCTGAGAAGCATGTGTTAGAACACGTCGGGGAATCGTGATGTATTAAACTTATGGATAAAGTAAGTATTCGTGCTGTTCTTTTGTGAGAAATCGATTTTTTAAGTTATAGTTTTGTTGTATGATGCACTAGACGCCTATTTCTACATCCTACTATGCATACAATAGAGGATTATGTAACGGTTGTTGATGCAACAAGATTTGCTAGTAAGTAGTTTTATGCAAAGGTAAACAACTATACAACTATTGCAGATGTGATTAGGAACTAGACACATATTTCAGTACACAGCGAATAGTTATGTTTTTTATTAACTAGGTGATTATAGTATAGAGAAGCTAGCCTGGAAGTGCTGATTAAACAATTGATTTGGGACAATTTTCGGTTGTACTCGACCTCGGCTAACAAAAAATGCTATTAGATTATGTAGATTTGTAGGGTAAACGTTTACACAACACCTGTAGTGAAATCGTCTTTTTTCTTTGTTATGTTGGTTGAGTTCTATCCAAATCTACTTTTAAACATCTCTGATCTGTAATCTAATCTGCTATCCAAAGTCCAGCCTGTTACAGTGTCCTTCATGCCTTTAGCGCACCGGAAAAGAACATTGAGCTACCACTTGTCCTCTCCTAGACTGCTGAAGTTGTGTCGGTGTGTGGTTCACAGCCCTTTAACTCCTGTAATCCCTTTCTCAAAACTCAGGCATATCTGCATCCGCAGTATCAGCGGCTCAAGATATTGTTTATTTGATTATATAATTTTAGACCAAAAAAGATATTCTGACATCTTTATTTACCAAGTTGGCTTCATAGTATATTCTTATTATGATCGCAAATAAATTCCTAAGAAATTGGCCTTCAATATTTTTTTCCCGAAGACTATGTGACACCCCCTCAAACCCTCTGTGATTTACTGGTAGTAAACCAATATATAAAATGCTTATATAGTGTGAGATGGGATTTATTTGTAAAGCTGTCCCATCTTATCTGATATTTGTTTTTTTTTTATGTCTAGCTTAAGCTTTCCTAAATGATTATCAATATTTTAAAGTTTACAGTTCAGCAATTAGATCTGTGTAACTATCATTATTTGTAATTTTGTAAATTGAAACAGAGTAAAAAACAATATTGTATGGATAGAAATATCTCTGAAAATTTTTGTAAGGAAGGGTTCCTTTTTTTTGCAGATTAGACTATGGCACTCCATGAAGAGTCTCATGTTTATGTGCTCAAACACTGAAACATACACACACACATGCACTCCCCCCCCCCATAAAAAAAGACACAAAGATACATACATATACTATTGCACTAGAAATGTTGTTATAACCAGGAATTATTATTTTATTCTTAGCATTGAAGTTAAGGTAAAGATATATTCCAAATAAAGGTATATCATTAATCTTTACGGTATGGATGCACTAAGTTAGGGCAAATTGAAGATGATATTCTTGTAGAGGACTAAAAGTTGCAGTCTTTGGCACAAGAAATGATCTGCAGACATGAATGGTAATGCCACAAATAAAGGAAGAATATTGCGGAAAGTGCCTTTCACAGCCAAAGTTCACTCAGTGCTCCTGAGCTTCAGCTCTGCCTTACTGTGCAGATTGAGGTGAAGACAATTTTTCCTGGATAATGTCGGGGGGCAGAACCCCCATCAAGTCTCCCGTCTGGCTGTTCAGTCAAGGCAACTTAGATTGTTGAATCAATTTTGTGACGTGGAATTAGAGACTTTCAGCCAGTTTGTTAAAATTGTGCAAAGACTGACCTAATACACAGAAATAAATACATATCTATTAGTATAGGCATGCATATCTACTGAATAGAGAATTTTTTATCTAACTGATAGATGAACAGATATGCATTTATATCTGTGTATATGCATGTCAATATATATGTATATTGATTGGGTCAAGCCTTGCACAATTTTAGCAAACTGGCAGTTACTCTTTGGTGAGTGCATCTGTACTGTAAGGTATATGTTTGGCTACATTGATGAATTCTGGAAGAGGAATTATTAAATTTATAAGTAAAGAATTCAGTAACATTTGGATGCAATGAATATAGTATTCAGTACCTGTTTTTTTTTTTTTTTTCTTTTTTTACTATGCAAAGCATGCTTTCATACAGGAGGAGGTATATGGAAATGTTTATTTGCAATTTTTATCACTATAGATGCATTGGTTGACAGAATTTTGAATTCCAACTCCTCTTTCAGAACAGATTGGATTGTAGGTCAAATACAGACTCCTGGGCCCAGAATGCACCCTGATCTCTCGCCACATCTCCACAGTGAAGAATGCAATAAGTTGATAAATCAGCTCCATGATTGTCATAATGAGGTAAATTTAAAAATTAGCAATAAGAATAGATGGTACAAAAATAATGAAATAATACATATTTGTAACAATTCATTCATTGTGCTGGTATATGCATCAGGTACATGCACTGTCCATTGAAAGTTTGTATACACATAGATAGCCAAATAAGCGCTCAGTTTCCAAGGAGTTAATTGCGTGTTTTACCTGACTATATATCTCTTTACTCCATTCTTTGAATTTTGATCATCATCATTATTAGTATTAGTAAGAGCATTGTTGTTATTAGTATTATTATTGTTACAGAATTATTAACAATACTAAGAGTAATAAAGATTAAAGCTTATCATTTTGAAAAGTCAAGGAAAATTGTAAATATGTGAGATAAGGCATGCCTACAGATTGACTCCTAGGTGCTTACGCTTATGGAGTCATCTGCGTGTAAACAAGATTAAATAAAATCACAGTAGACAGGACAATTATGCATCCCTTCAGGCAACTATGGCTTAGGTTGGAGCAGAGGACACATTGCCACCTGTATTTTAATATGGCATCAAGAGGATTATATTTATTGAATCTGCTTATGATTTAAGTTGTCAGCAAAATATTCTGTTGAAGATTGATGGTTATCATTTTTTATGTATTGCCAAAGATATTTTTGTAATTGCTTTTATACAGTAAGAGGTATTTTGAAATGTGTATTAATGGTTTATGATAGGATAGTTTGAAATATAAGTGCAGAAGTTACATTAATGATTAGCTATTTCTCCATCCTCTGCTACCTCCTCCTCCTCCTCCTCCTCCTCCTCCTCCTCCTCCTCCTCCTCTTCCTCCTCCTCCTCCTCCTCCTCCTCCTCCTCCTCCTCCTCCTCCTCCTCCTCCTCCTCCTCCTCCTCCATTTCCTCCTCCTCCTCCTTTTTCCTCCTCCTTTTTCCTCCTCCTCCTCTTTCCTTCTCCTTTTTCTTCTCCTCCTCTTTCCGCCTCCTTCTCCTTTTTCCTCCTACTCGTTCTCTTTTTCCACCTCTACTTCCTCCATTTATCAGAATGTTTTGCTTTTCAGAACAGATTCATGAAGTTCATGGGAGTATGCAATGACTTTGATAGAGCTGTATGGAAGTGTTTAAAAGCTGAGGTAAGATAGAGTTCAATTGTGTTATGTTATGATCAAAGATTACAAGTACATTATAATTGTCACCATGGCATATAGCTATACTTTCATAGCCTAAAGTAAAACCATTCCTAAGTGAACTTTCCTATTTACAGCGTATTGCAAGAAGGACAAGGAACAGAGTTTCAGGTGAAGAGCACAGGAAAAAAGTTCTTGACAAAATCCAGGAAGGACATACATGGAACAAAGAAAAGTAACTGATGTGGTCATCATAACAGGCTGATAGATTTTAATAAATAATATTTTTGTAGCAATTTTGAAGACAACCAAAGACTTCTCACCATGGTGTTTGGAGATATACCCATAGAAGAGTCTGTGGTCTTAGACCACAACTATCCAAGTGTGAGTGAGAGATATTTCACCAACTACTATTTTATACCAGATGACTTGAGCAAGTCAAGCTCAGCCAGTGGGTGTGAAAAGTCTGAAAATGAAAAAGATCGCACAGAAAATATGAATTCTCAAGACACCAAGGAAGATGTTACTCCAGCAGATAAAGAGAATTCTGATACTTTTGAAGAAGATAAAGAAAGTTTACCATCACCAGACAAAACTGGACATACATGTGTCATGGTTCACACCAACAAGTTGTGTCTACTAACTCTCTCTCACCGGCACCCTGTCCTAGCAGAGAAGAAGGAGATTACAGATGTTAGTAGCTGGAATTTTATCATTAAATGAGTATTTTATATTTTAGGTTTCACTTTCTTGAACTGTATCCCAATTCTATTGTTCCAGTTGTAATGCAAATCCTTTAATTCTATTTGGAATATTGATAATGAATCATGAGTAGGAATATCTAGAGGTGTATGAAAACAAGTTCAAGGTAAATCTAAAGAACTACAGGACTATAGGTTGACACCTAGGTGAAAATCAAATATTTTTTGATGGCCACTAGTTAAATTTTGTTACAGTTGTGATATCTGGATAGGTTACTTTGTAATTAACTTTTGGAATATTTCAGATTAATTTTGATGTGGGCAAATTCAATCGCTTAAACAACCAGGTGTCAGGAAAGGGTAAACGAGGTGCCCAACAAATGGGTCTCAGGTCACCACTATGCATTATCACATGCTCTGATGCTTCTCAGTACACTGTCTTAGCAGGAGTAAATGGTAAACTGGT
>NC_091581.1:10438096-10445596 GCF_042767895.1 Penaeus vannamei
ATTGAAATTGATATTCTTGTAGAGGACAAATAAATTGCAGACATCAGTACAAGAAATAATATGCAAACATGAATGGTAATGCCACAAATAAAAGAGAAACATCAGAAAGGGATGCCTACAGCCTATGTCCACATGGTGCTCCCAAGTTTCAGCTCTATTTTGCTGTGCACTCCCAGTGTGACAGATTGTAGAGTCTGTTACAAATAATCAAATAATATGAGTGATTAAAAATAAAAAGTAACATGGTGTTACTTATTGTTTTTGTTTACGAGACAGAGTTATAGATTACCTGGAGAGATAATATGCTGTCTGCTCAAAGAGAACAGTCTGTTATCATGATACAAGACAATAATTGTCAAATGTAGACCTTGGAAAATGAAAAAACAAATAACACATGTAGAAATAGAAATCATAACTTTGCAAAAAAAGTGATCATAACATTGCAAAAGGGAGGCAAGGAGTTTTGATGAATGTTCATGTAAGATGGGCTTGCATGCCATGCACCCAGGAGAGTTGCTGCTCAAGTGTCTATTACACAGGTTTTGGTGTATGCGCTGGTCATGATACACCTGGATTCAAAAGTCAGAAGAAAAAGAATGAAATCAGAAATGTACTCATGTAACCAGCAAATAAGCTAATGAATTTAAATTTAGTGTTATGAGTGTGTTTCTCAGACATTATAATAGAAAGATTTAATAGGAGTATTACAATAACAGTAAATGTCAGTATCACTAATTAAAAGTTGTAGTAAAAGATTGTCCTTCAAGATCTGTGTCTGTTTTATTTGCTTACTAGTACTCTTAGTTCTCTAAAAAGGTCTCAAGTATGAGAGATTCATAAAATGTTGTACATATTTTTACTTGCATTTTTATATAGTTTGAGATAGATGAGAATCAAGCATCATTTATTAAAACAGTTTTGCATGGCCCTTTCTTTGTTTTACCATCTTTATTTCATAATAATTTTTCTCATCAACAGAACTTTCAGGATGGAGAGGTAAAGTTTACCAGACAAAGATCACTGTATGCTGTATTGAGATCAGATCTCATTGCGTCATAATTGCCACATCTGCATTTAAGATATGATTTGAATGTAGCTTTATTAAGCGTGATTTAATACAGGACTGCCAATTGCTTTTTGTTGAAGTATGACTTGATTTAGATTTTTTTAAATGTATTATCAAACTGCTTGATAGTCTCCATATGCAGTAGGACCTTAACTTTAGCAACTTTGATGGACTGGAAAAAATTATAATATAGATACCTCAATACAGTATTAGGGGGAAGAAAAACTCACTAGTAACTAATTTTGAGTAGTCTGTGCTACATGCATAGCCTAGGTCTTGCAGTCAAGATCAGACTGAGGTAGAAATGATGATATTTATGTTAGATTTTGTTTTAACCCTTTACCGGGCACACATCTTCATTACCTCATATACATACATGTATTTAAGTGATCATATATGGTCACTTGCCCGTTAAAGGGTTAAATTCTCCACCACCAAATTTTGTACATCATCCCATATTAATGCTTCTTTTGTGGATCATCAAAGGGCAGTTATTGAGTGATATTGCTTTAGGGTGAGAGAAAAGTACCCCAAAAAGTATGAACGTATGTTGTTGTAAGTGAATGGAATTTTATTATATCAGATGAATGACATTTGAATATGAATTGTTAGCATATGATGGCTAAGCCTAGCTCAACAGTAGGATTGCTAAACCTGATAGCACTAATCAAAAGAATACTGAAGTTGTGGCCCACTGAACATTTTATGAGACTGTTGAATATACATTTATTATATGTTTTAAAGATGAAATGCACTGTAGCAAGCCATTGAACTGATAAGTATGTAATGCTAGAGAGAGGATTAGTAATTATTTATGAGTAATTACCCCTCTCTCCCTCTGTTTTTATCTCCTTTCACTCACTCATTCTTCCTCCCACTCCCAATGTTTTTATTGCCTTCCCTCTTTCTCCCACTCCCTTCTTCTTTTTCCCTCTCACTCCCACAATGTTCCTGTCCCTTCCCCCCCCCCCCCCTTCTCTCTCTCTCTCTCTCTCTCTCTCTCTCTCTCTCTCTCTCTCTCTCTCTCTCTCTCTCTCTCTCTCTCTCTCTCTCTCTCTCTCTTTCTCTCTCTCTCTCTTTCTCTCTCTCTCTCTTTCTCTCTCTCTCTCTCTCTCTCTCTCTCTCTCTCTCTCTCTCTCTCTCTCTCTCTCTCTCTCTCTCTCTCTCTCTCTCTCTCTCTCTCTCTCTCTCTCTCTCTCTCTCTCTCTCTCTCTCACTCTCTCTCTCTCTTTTTTTGCTATTTTACTTCAAAACCCTGGCCTACTACTACTACTCTATGGTCTTATAGGTTTTGGAAGAAATATCATAATCTGTGCATTTACTTAAAAGATTGGAAGGCATCTTCGAATACTTCCTTTTGTGGGTCAGTTTTCCTGAGGATTCTAAACCTTTTTACTTTCTTAATTTATACATTCTTGACTTCCCTTCTAGGGAGTGGAATTTAAATATTTTTACTATCATTAGATTATGCTTTATTCCATATACACAAAGATTAGAGAACATTTGGTAGCAACATGAAACATACAAGAATATTTCATTTTTATTACGATTAGAAAATATCACATTATGTGTCATCATTAGTTTATAAACATTTACAGCACATCAAGGATGGATTGGTTGTTTGGCCGTAAGATGACTCCTGAGGAGATGCTCAGGAAGAATCAGCGAGCCTTAAACAAAGCCATGCGTGATTTGGACCGAGAAAGAGCAAAGATGGAGCAGCAGGAGAAGAAGATCATTGCGGATATAAAAAAATATGCAAAGATGGGGCAGATGGTGAGATCATTTGAATTTGTGGTATTTCTTTCAGTTTTTATTTTTTCAATTTTTTTTTATTGCTTTGATCATTGTCATTGATATGAGTATTGAATTACTGTTTGCTGTAAATGAAAAATATGAATGATCAAATAGATTTAGATAATTGTTAAGCCTTTGAAAATACATACATACAAGCAATGGGATAAAGGATTTATAGTGGAAAATACTTTGTTTTATCTTAGCTATTTATCAGTTAAGTGCTTTTTTGTATAAAAAGAATTGATTTAATTTAACAGCAACTTAGGACTATTACTTAAAAAAAAAAATAAAATAAATAAAAAAAATAAAAAATCTGTTGTAGGATGCAGTTAAAGTGATGGCAAAAGATTTGGTGCGGACACGTCGCTACACCAAGAAGTTCATCATGATGAAAGCTCAGATTCAAGCAGTTTCACTCAAGATCACTTCCCTGAAGAGTCAGAATGCTATGGCAGGAGCTATGAAGGGAGTTACCAAGGCCATGATGAGCATGAACAAGTGAGCTATTTATTTGTGGAACTTTGTTTTGGCATTACTGATTACTGTCTTTTTTCAGTTTGGTTAAGAAAGGAGTTATTCTATGGAATTCAGTTCTTAGCTTTTGTGGATTTCGGTGTGCTTGTATACTTATTATTTTCTTCTTTTCATGCTTAAGAGATTAGAATTTATGAAAAGGACTAATGTTCACATTCTTTGAAAAATATTCAAGAATTTAGCTATACATAATCTGTTTTCTCTTATGGTGAAGTCTTGCAGTAAAAAGGTGATGTTGTTTTTGAACACCTTATGAAGCTAATATACTATATGTTGTTTCAGGCAACTGAAGCTTCCACAGATCCAGCAGATTATGCAAGAATTTGAAAAACAGACAGAGATTATGGACATGAAGGAAGAGATGATGAATGATGTGATAGATGATGCCATGGGTGATGAAGATGATGAAGAGGAAACGTAAGTTTATGCTTTTTAGTGTTTATTTTCTAATGTTATTTTTTCTGTTTGTATCTGTGTGCTTTCAGCATTATTGACAAGATGCAATGTACACAATCTATTTTCATGCTGAAGAAATGTCCCCTTTATAAGTATTAACTTTTTTCTGTATTTGTGATGAATTTTATATCTTGCCATTTGAGCAAGTAAAATTTGTTTATTTTGTTTGAGCTCCAGTAATTCCTGGAACAGACCAGGATGCACTTTGCTGTAAATGTAAAATCGTATGAGGCGTAGCAGTAAAGGGAAGAGTGTTACAAAAAGGATTATTTGAGTCTAGGCAAGCCGTCATGGAGACGAGTGCAGCTGCAGTAGAGTATGAGATGCAATTATTTTCAATAGGCAGTCTAAGTGTTGTAATCTTTGTTGAATGGATTTGTAAGTAATTGCTGTTCCACTTTGGGAATGCCATTTCTCATTAATGCAGATGGGATGAATGGCAAAAGGTAAATTTTATATAAGTAGCTAATGTGACGTGTTTTTTCATTGTAATATATTGGCAAATTATTTCTCAAATGCAAATTATTAATATCCTCCCCCCCCCCCTGCAGAGATGCTGTTGTATCCCAAGTTCTGGATGAACTAGGACTTCAAATGACAGAAGGTCTGAGTGACCTCCCATCAGCAGCCGGTACCATTGGGAATCCAACTCCTGCCAACAAGCAGTCTGTTGCAGTAGCAGATGCAGCTGATGATGATATTCAGGCCAGACTGGACAACCTTAGGAGAGAGTAATGCTTGAGCTCCAGACGAATGAGAGAGAAATTTATTATTTTTGCTAAGTCTTCACTGAAGCTAAAAAAAAGTATGGTAATTAGTCAGGCTAATCCTATGAATTCTAGTGTTTGTTGTTAGTTTCTTAGGAAATTTTAAGTTTAAGCCTTCAGTGAATCCCAGTAATTTGAACTTTATTTTAGTGGTGTAAAGAAAGGAATCCAAAATTGCGAATGAAAAATAACCCAAAAGATTTTAAGTGTCCATAAAATCTTGGGGTTAGACTTTAGGAAAGAAGGAATTTGTTCATTTTGTAATATGATAATGTCATCTGTCACAAATATTTAACTTGTAACTAATTTTAAGCAGCAGTATTACCTAGGTAACTGTCTTCATCTTTAAATATAATAAATTGGTAACTATGAATAAAGAGAACTTATTAAAATAAATGAATTGTGCATTATATAATACACTTGCAGCCTCAGTGTAATAACTTTGATGTAGGACCAGGAGTGCAGAAGTTTGAGAGTGACAGTACTGATTTTCCATATTTAGATGTTAGCTTGTTATAGGAAGTAAAGTATTTCCAAGGTGCCTCATACTTAGGCAGCACTTTTAAGTAACAAATCATAATTTTCAGCTATATATAAAACTTAAAATCTAGTTTTAATATATGCACCTGTCTTTTTATCCCCTTTTTTCTAATATATAAAGTATCAGAGCATCTAGATACTGACAGACTTGAAAAAGGAAGAAAAAAAGACCTCATAATTCTTGTAAAACGTGCTAGCCAAAAGAAATTGTACTTACTTTTTACAGATTTTGTTTGTTTATGCCACCTGTTTTGTTTGTAACTTGTATACTTAAAAAGGAAAGTATCAGTAGTTTTATATTTTGATTTCCAAGGTTAGTCTGATGACTATTACATACTAGAAAATTATATTAGCATAAGTGTAGGTTTTATAATGCATGAGTGAATTAGCAAATAGAATATAGCAGTGGCTCTCTTGGCCAAGCTACCAATAAAATCTGGTTCAAAGGTCAAAGTTCTGGTTGTAATTTTTTGAAAGGACTAGGTCAAGTGGAAACACTGAAGAATATATATGCTTTAAATGTTAATACCTAAAGAAAAAAATGAATGATGTGATTGTTTGTACATTTTTTTCAGATTTAGTTGTTATCACAGATCAATAAATTTTGAAGATTTTATTATGAAGCCATTATTAATTTCTTTTTGACTTCAAACAAATACTGAGATCAAATGTCCAGAAGTAAAAAGACAACATGATAAATTGAACAATGAAGGTAATATAGCCTTCAAACTTAGTAATTCTCAACTCTAAAGGACTGACATATACTAGGAATGGATCAGTAGATTTCCGAAACTGTGATCTTCAGTGTTCTCTAAGCAGACTGTAAATGTGATTTTTCTATTTTGAGGATTTGGGTATACATTACCCATTACAGTTACCTCATTTGAATGGCAATCTTTAAACTTTTAATAAATTTTCAATTGTAATGCAAGAGAAATATATAGAAATATTGGAAATATATGGTTGAAATATGGTAGATATTCTTTTGTATTTTTTGTTTTGAAATCTTATTTTTGCTCTTGAAAGATCATCTTGCTTTCAGATGAATTCAATTGAGAATACAAGGCAAAGCTTTACAACAGTATATACTACTTGAGCCTGTGCTTTACCTACCATATAACCCCCGAAAGATTTTCAATGTTATGTTACACCAACACACCCATCAGTACCACCAATGCCACCTCACTCTACTCCTAAAAATTTCTTAAATCCCAGGTCTCTAGGGTTATGTATCTAATTCAGGGAAACTGTTCTAGGAGCTCAAAACATTGACCAGCAACATCAGAAAATAATATTTTATTGAAAAATATTACATTTCTTTTTATTTATAGAGAACTATTGTTCTAATCATGCATTAATAATAAGAAACACTAATGACTGCATTACACAAGTCTATATTTAGCTGTCAACATTACATATAGGATATGTCCTGACTTCAGCAAATTGTTCCGGATGCAACACCTCATTTTGTGGAACAAGGATGCTTGAACTTTTACCCACTTCTTAGATAGGTACAGGAATTTAGCAGTCTGATAGAATGGTTAAGTGACTTTGTAATTTATGGGGCAAACTATGATGATTTAGAATTAACCTTTCAAATATTAAGAGAGAAGAGGCATAATCCTACAGGTTACTGAACCCAAAACATCTGCAATAATTGCAAAGTTGATATTCTATGTTTTCAATTATCAAACAAACTCAACTTATTTTTCTTTACTTGTAAAAATGGTCTTCTAACATCCTAAATAGTTTTCATGTATTAAAAATTACAAGTAATTGGCCATGTAATTTGGAATAAGTGTAAGCATAACATTTTGCACAACTTTAGCAATATATTGGCACTGTTCTTCAGTCTTCTGCCAGAAAAGGTCTGCATCCAAGTCTGGGTAGCCCTCTAAAGCACCTTTCTGAAGCTGGTCCACCATCACCTGTAGTAACAGCTTCATTCCAGACCCTGGAATGACCAATTTGAGTTGATAACTCATTAATTTACAAGGATATCTCCTAGATGTCAGGTGTTTAAATGAAAACACACACGCATGCACACTTGCACGCACGCACACATGCAAGCATGCACACACACACACGAGATTTAGAGATAAAGAGGATAGAAGTAGGATTATGGGAGAAGGGGACATTCAGACGGGTAAACCCTTAGCATCAGTGGCCAAGTAATGAAGGAGGGGGGGGAGCTAGATTATGTGGGGATTACAAGGTAACTGTAAATCCAAACCTACATAATATCAACATACTCTGCCCAACATCCAAGATATGATCAACATTCAGTGTGATGAATGAAGAAAGAATTATGAATGAGAGTGAATATCTTCACAGTGCAAA
>NC_091581.1:10453096-10458096 GCF_042767895.1 Penaeus vannamei
CTGAGAAAGGGAGAAGCATGGTGAACTGTTCCTCTGACCTCTCGCCTCACAATCTTATACTAATTTAATTGTCCTCCGCCGACTGTAACAGGTTTACAACAATGACAAAGACCCCTTAGATCACACCATTCCAACCCTTATTACTCATGTTATTATGATGACTGTGTAATTATGTCTCGTTTATTTTCAAAAGGTTCGCTAGAAACTGCTTAATCTGAATCACTATGTATTCGATATAATCATTGATATCCAAATACCTTATATCTTACGAATACTCAGATTTTATATCTTATCACGAAGCTTTTTAGTTCTTGTAAACATCATAACTCTTCTCGCATACCATAGTACATAAGGTATCCCTTGTTTCTTCTTCGCGATACCATCTTATGACCATACGTATTTCTGTGTTTTTTTATATTCGTCCATGCTATCCATTATGAAATGTCTCATAACGATTTTTTTCATAACAGTTTTTGTAGTCGACACAGACCTCTCGCCAAGACGTCCCACTCCTCCCATGGCGCATCTACCACGCCTGACCCTCTCTGTACAAAGCAACCGAACTTCCGCAGTAATAAAGTATAGAATCTGCGTCAACTTTAACTTCAAGGCCAAACAACAACAACAACAACAAAGTACTTTACATGTGGGAACGTATACTCCCCACATAATCACATCGGAACCAGCAATATTACAAAAGGGGTGAAGGGAGACGTGAAGGGGTGAGAAAAGGATAAGAGATAATGAAGGGGAAAACCTGATGACGATTACATTACACACACACACACACACACGCGCGCATATATATATGTCAGTGGTTCCCATACTTTTCATGATGTTCCATTTTGATATTCTAGAAAATCCTTGATATGATTATTTCAACAATAATCTTATGTTGTTTAGGATAGCACGCGCGCGTGCGTGTGTACATACATACATGTATAGATGCATACATACACATACAAACCTATATACATACATATAAATAGTCACATATACATGCATTTATACATGTATGCTTACATAAACATATATAGAAATATATTTATACTATATACAAACGTGCACACACAACACACACACACACACACACACACACACACACACACACACACACACACACACACACACACACACACATATATATATATATATATATATATATATATATATATATATATATATATATATATATATATATAAGTAGTAATAGCATGGACAGAATGACACCTTACATACGTACCTGACGTGTCATAACAGGAAGTAAGCCTAATGACTTCCGAAAGTAATCCCCATAATCGATGGCATAACCGGAAATCAATAACACCAAGTAATGAGGGAGAACACTTACACCTGTAGCGTGCCCCTTCCAAAACAAATACAATAATAATAATAATAATGGGAGAGGACAAAGAAGAAAAAACAAACGAACATGCATCCAGCTGTTGACATGGGCCAAACTATCGATCCGAGAGCAGGTGTTGATGGTGATTCCCTCCCCCCTCCCGCATCTTCCCCATACCCTGATACAGATTGACCCTTACCTACGTACCTGATGTGTCATAACAGGAAGTAGGTATATGGAGGGTGCCCCCCCCCTCCTTTCATAAGTGATAACAATGGCTATATCTCATGTCTGAATATGTAAGAGGAAGCAGAAGAGGTAAACAGACAAACATAAACCCAGCTGCTGACATAGGTCAAGGTATTGACCTAATAACAGATGTTACCGATGATACCTCCCCCCTTCTCTTCCTACCGCACTTCCCCACAATTCCGTGAAATGGATAGGCAACCATCTGCTAAGGCACCAAAGACCGGAGCAATCTGAATTCACTCCTGGCAAGTTCACAATATATCGTATCATAGCGCTTCGAGTCATTGTAGAACGTCGTCACGAGTTCGGCCGTGGGCTGCTCGCAGACTACATCGACTTCAAGAAGGCGTTTGATTCGGCACATAGCGAATCGTTATGGAAGATTCTGAGACAGGGGAATTCCAACTTGGATTATTGGATTAATAACAAGTCTATATACTGAAAGTGCTGTAAAGTGTGGTGGGAGCCTGTCGAGGTTTTTCTGTGTTAACTCAGGAGTGAGGCAAGGCTGTGTCCTTGCACCAACACTTTTCAACACTTGCATGGACTGGATAATGGGTAGAGCTACCTTCCAAAGTGAGAGTGGAACAACACTAGGTGTAGAATACTACGCAATCTTAAATATTTATTTTCTTAAAAGGAAAGAAAATCTGATTTAGTTGGTAAGTATCCATGGATAGTCGTTCAAACCGCGCGCCACTACCCATACTCCTTTGCGTGCGATATCACTGCGTCAACTCTTGCAGCTACCCGTCAAAAGATAAACCAAGGCAACTGCTGTCTGTACTGGGTGGGCCAAATGCCTTTTTTTCCTATCCTTTGATTTTGAGTGACAACGACCGTGGAATGGATTTTATGAAGAAGTTGCTTTGCAGAACTTATTGGGATACAAAGTGAGTGTTAACAGTGTGTATATTTATTATTATACTTTGTTGTTCAGCGCCGCGGCCCCCCAACGGTAGTGTTTTGTGACATTTTCAGTGGCAGTTGTTCTATAGCCAACCCCTTTTATTTTCTGATGCTTTGCTTTAATTGGCAATGCTTTGTGAAGACCTAAGTTCTTTCAATAATAGGATAATGTTTGTCATATTCTGTTTTTCATATTTCGCAATGTGCTGATGCTCTTTTTATACAGATTTATTTGCATCTCTTGTATTTTGTTTTGTTTTATATTCAAATTAATGTTCATCTCTATTGTGGGTTATTGGTTTCTTATACGGGTTTGTTTTCAACTCGAATGCTTCTTGTGACTAGGCTGTAACGAAAATAAATGTGGAACTACACAAGTTATTCTGATACCCTTGAATTAGGGCTGTACCAACATACTGCATCTAACACTAAGCAATATCAAGGTCCTCGACTTTGCGGATGATGCAGTTCTGAGGCGAAGGCTCTGGGCTTCCAGATCTCCTGAATTAAGACCAAAATCCAGGATTTTGGGGGCCTGTTAGGAGAACCCGTTCAGTCGATATATGCTTGTGGCGAGGACGTTGAAGTCACAGAGAAGTTTACATACCTTGGTAGTGCAGTTCATGCCTCTGGGGTGTCAGACCAAGGTCAGTAGACGGATTGGTCTCGCAGCAGAAGCTATGACCTCAGCCAACAAGAGTATTTGGAGGTGCTGGTACCTATGCAGGACTAAGTAACGTGCCTTTAGTGCCTTGATACTGCCAGTTTTGCTTTATGGAAGCGAGACCTGGATGCTATCTAGTGCCTCGGAATAACGTCTCGATGCCTTTTGTAACAAGTCCATGTGCCAGATCATGGGGTACAGTTGGCAGGATCATGTGTCCAACCGACTTAACCATGAGACTGGCATGGGACCAGTTACTTGCATAATCCGTGACTGCCAACTCAGGCTATATGAGACAACCTGATGTCTGCATGGAGGAGGCCTATTGGAAGACCTGGGAACTTGTGTCTTGGGCAGCTCGACCAGACCTGTCATGAAGAACCAGAGATGGGCCGAGGGCCTGCCTGGCGACTCGTCATGAGGGACCATTGTGGCTGGAAGCGGAGGGTGAATGTGGCTATGCGGCCCCTGTCAGTGTCGGCTCCTTTGATGATGATGCTATATATGTTTATATATGACATATTCATATAAATGAATATATGTTTATATATATACATATATATTTATATATTTGTGTGTATATATATATATATATATATATATATATATATACACATACATATGCATACACACACACACACACACACACACACACACACACACACACACACACACACACACACACACACACACACATACACACACACACACACACACACACACACACACACACACACACACACACACACACACACACACACACACACATATATATATATATATATATATATATATATATATATAAATATATATATATATATATACATACATATATATATATATATATATATATATATATATATATATATATATATATATATGTATATACACATATGTGTGTGTGTGCGCGTGCGTATGCTTGTATGTGTGTTGGTTCATTCATTTAGTAGCGTTCTACCAGCGTGACATTCATTGAAAATAACTTCAAATGAAAGAAGTATACCAAAGTTCCTCATTTACTTTCATTTCCCCCCCAACAATAAGCATACATATGAAATACTAATCCAAAACCTTATAGTTACTTAGCAAGTTGCGAGATCTATCACCATTATTTCGTTACCTTTGTACACTCTGGTTTCCGGTTTCTCCCTCTGTCAAGCGCTGTCATGGTCGGTCTGCCTGCTTGACAATCTCGGGCAGTCCAAGCTTCATGAAGTGGGAAGTCTAGTCTCCCGACTCCCGTTTTTTATTTATTTTATTATTATTATTATTATTACTATTATCTCAACCGAGATGCATAGTTGCGTAGCAGGATGCTTGCTTAATCTATGATGATGAAAATACAGTCATGGAAATAACGCCAAACTTCCCGACGAGTCGATGTGACTTGAATCCGAAAGTAGTAAACAGGGTGTGGAGAAAACTGTAATGGAAATTTTTGGCGTTGGAAAAAGACACGGAAAAAGTTATCTGTTCGTTGCATTTGCAGAAAAGTATAGCTTCTTGCAATCTAAATAGCGAGATTAAGGGCGAGATCGATCTCTTGAATTTCAGAAAGTAAATAAAAGTAAAACTTGTTGATAAGGTTGATATGCAAGCGATCATAGCATAGGTAGTAATTTAATACGAATTTATTTTAGGAACAAAAATAATGAGTGAGCATTAGAAAGGAAAAGATTGGTAACTAAATGCTGTCTAATATGTAGGGTTTTCAAATCCATTAGAAATAAATGACAGACATTAGGAAACAGATATTGCTAGGAAGGCCTTTTTGAATATTCTATTGACAATGCATATCACTTTGATTTTATAACGCATTTATTTAATATT
>NC_091581.1:10463096-10473096 GCF_042767895.1 Penaeus vannamei
GCAGCTTCACTGGTTCTGTCCCAACGACCCGTAGGAGCAGAATGAGGGCAGTTGGCTCATCTTGCTTAAAATCGTATTGTGCGCTCACAAAACGTTTTGTTACTCGATGAAACATTAGGGGATTTACCTACAGCATTTATACGACAGTTCCGTTCTTCCCCCTTCAGTTTTGTTCTGTCTCTCTCAAATCTCTTCCTCCTTCTCTCTCTCTCTTTCCCTTCCTCCCTCCCTGCCTATCTATCTGTATCTCTCTCCCTCCCTTCCTCCCTCTCTTTCTGTCTATTTGTTCCTCTCTCCTTCCTTTACTCCCTGTCTCTCTCTCTTTCCATCTCTCTGTCTCTCTCTCTCTTTTTCTCTGTCTGTTCTCTCTCTCTCTCTCTCTGTCTTTCTATCTCTCTTTCTCTCTTTGTATGAATGTATGTATATCCCTCTCTTTTTCTCTCTTTCTCTCCCTCTCCTTCTCACCCATTCTCTCACTCTTGGCATTTATGTATGTTTATGTATGTGTATGTATGTATGTATGTATGTATGTGTGTGTGTGTGTGTGTGTGTGTGTGTGTGTGTGTGTGTGTGTGTGTGTGTGTGTGTGTGTGTGTGTGTGTGTGTGTGTGTGTGTGTGTGCGTGCGTGTTAAGACAACTGGTATCTCACCCTGCCGATCAGAAGCGCCGTCACCCCCGTCGTTCAGACCTCTCTGGAGGACGTCTCCGCCTGGCGTCCTTTGTGGCTCACTTTGTTTCCTTTTCTTATTAGAGCCGGACAAGAATTGTGGCTGGGAGGCAGTGGGGCGGGTATAATGGAAAGAATTGGGATTGAATACTATTCTTGTTTTCGCTCTAGAATGACCTTCAGAACTTTCACTTGCGTTCGTCGTCAATAAATAAGTACGTGTACTCGTCATAGGAAGCAGAATACTGAATTGCAACATTCAGCTGAAATTGCTTAAATACTCTCCTTCTACGAATTTCAGGAAGAGTAATGACGCTAAGAAGGGGAGGGTCCGAACGTTTACGAAATTTTCTCCTTCATGGATATGAACGTACTTCTTCCTGTGCAATATACAGTGCCCTTGTTTTAGTATCTTTTCTATTACTGATCGACAAACTGGGTTAAGAAAAGATGACTACGACAATCATAATAATCGTTATTATCATCAATAGTATTACCACTGTTATCATTATCGTTATTATACTTATATTATATTATTATATATTATCATTATTGTCACTGATATAATCATCATTATCTTTATTGTCTTATGATTATGATTATTGTTACCATTATTATTACTATCATCATCACTGATATATTAGTACTATCATCATTATTATTGTTGCTGGTATTATTATTATCATTTTTATCACTATCAAAATTATGATTATCATTCTCACTGTCATCAATATTGTTTTCATTACTATTATTATTGTCATTATTAGCATTATTATTATTATTATTATTACTATCATTATCCTTATCATCATTATCATTATTGTTATCATTATTAATTTCATTATCATCATTGTTATTATTATCATTATTATTTTCGTTATCATCATTGTTATTATTATCATTATTAGTTTCATTATCATCATTGTTATTATTATCATAATTATCATTACTATCATTATTATCAACATTATTATTACCATTATTGTTATCATAATTATCATTATTATCATTATCACTTATTATTGGTTTTATGTTCTTAGCATCATTACTTATTATTATCATGTAACAAAACTAATGACACTAATGATAATAAGAATGATGATGATGATAATGATAATAATAATAATAGTAATAACAATAATAAACATAATTATCATCATCATCAGTATTATTATTGCTACTAATTTCATTATTATTACCTCCGCCAAGGTTATGTTTTTGGTAGTGTTTCTTTGTTTGTTTGTGTACCTGGTTCGTTGGTTAACAAGATCACTCTAAAAGTTATGGAAATGTTAGCAGAGGTGTGTCTTTGCCTTAGATGCCATTAAATTTTGGTGGTGATTCGGATGATGATCCCAATCCAGAAATTATTTTGACGATTGTACAGTTACCCCCGTTGGCTTGGCGAAAGGTGTTACTATTATTATTATCTTTACCTTTAGTACCTCCGGGAAGGAGGTTGTGTTTACGAAATCCACCTATGTAAGTGAGAAAGAGGTGATTTTAATGTAATTCTTTGTGTGAATATTTTCATTGCATGAGTGACCCTATTGCCTTCTCTGAGTCCTTCTAGTTACTATCATCATCGTTCTGCCAAGGAACTTATGTTTTGGTAGCGTTGGTTAGTTAGTCAGCAGGATAAAAAGTTATATATATATATTTTAAATTCTTACCAGAAGTGTGTCTTAGCCATAATTGTCATCTCCCTTTCTTCCAAACCTAAGATATCCTGGTTTGGAATAATTTCGTCACAGATTGGTGATTGGCAAGCGGGTATGCCGCTGCCAGGCGCAAAAGGTACGGTGAAATTGTCTTACACCTCAGTCTAGACACGGCGCTGTGGTAGTCACATCCACATGTATGGAAACGGACTTCTCTCTCTCTCTCTCTCTCTCACTCATTCTCGCTCACTCTTACTTTCTTTCTCGCTCGCTCTCTCTCTCCCTCACTCTTTCTCGACCGCTCTCTCTCTCTCCATTTTCCTTTCCATAAACATAACTGCACAACTCCCCTCTGTCTCCCTCTCCCTCTCTCTCTTTCATTCATTCTCTCAGAAATAAATATGACTACATAACCCCTATCCGAAACTAGTTAAATGTCAATATGGCATAGGCATATCCATTCATTACCTCATATAGGGTGACCATTCTCATTGGTTTACGCCCCTACAAATAATTGGTAACAAAACAGACGTTAACTTTCTGCACATCAAGAGGTTATACACGGAAACAGGTCCGAGGACCAAATATCTAGATTAACCTACCACAACATATTAGAAGCATCTCCAATCTGATTACTTTCTAAAGGAAATTGCATGAGCATCTTTTGACTTGTCAATGTGACATTAAATAATTTTATGCAAAGCCAAACCATATACCTCTATTTCTAATAATGTGGCCAATTTATTTGATCGTATTTTATAATTCTCCTGTGAATGAACTTGATATTCTTTAGTTATTTTGTATTACTGTGCACTGTCACTGCTTATAAACAAAGAATCATCGCACATTATGAAATTATTTTGACTTTGACTCACTCTTTCTTTCTTTCTCTCTCTCTCTCTATTCAATCATGAACATTTCTTTATATTTATTCTCGCATATTTTCACTTTCCCCTGCCTGCATTCATTAAATGCTTGTTGCAGTGAACATGTAGCAACAGCAATACAATTAACCAAATATAGGTAATTACATGCAAGGCATTTTGACTCTTGCTAAAAACAAACTATGCCTTCATTGCGCCTCGCTGCCCGCGGGGTATCACTGTTTTAGAGCAGTGTCCGAATGCAATCATATGATAAATACTCGATTTTTAAAATCGAGTATATTAATATTCACGGATAATCTAAAAATATAATTCCTTCGAGTTTTACTTTATATAAGGTATATACAACATATAAAACTTTTTGTTTTCATGAAAGTAATAAGCTTTATATACATGATGCTGAAGGTAACGGATT
Organism: Penaeus vannamei; assembly: GCF_042767895.1. Lineage (NCBI taxonomy): Eukaryota > Metazoa > Arthropoda > Malacostraca > Decapoda > Penaeidae > Penaeus > Penaeus vannamei. The sequence continues at coordinate 10,466,725 of NC_091581.1, forward strand.
CTTTTCGGGATGCAGTGTTTACGACTGGAAATGATGCAGATTTACATGGCGTTTTCATTTTGTTTGAGCTTGTATATTGTTTTTTTCCTTGAATTATTATTGCAAAGAGATATAAAAGTTGTAATTGTACTATAAGCAGTGGCGACTGTTGCCTATTTAGCGATTAGTTTCCTGCATTAATTGAAAATAATTTATTCTAACTGTTAACTGTCATCTGGGAAGAATCATGGACAATGACGTCATGAGCTCGAACGTCCGGCATCAAACCCCCGAATATTACCCAGGACGCCCCTGGTTAAATTTCAAAGAAGATGGCACCCTTTGATGGCATTAGGGCTTCATTTACACTAACCGAATCTAATCAATTCACTTCATGAAGAATCAACACGATTCATGAACCGTGTTGATTCGCCACACGTTTAAATGCAACCGTTTACACCAGGCGAATCGAGTCAATTCAAATCATGCCGATTCCTGTCGATTCAGAATCACATTGGTTTGGACCTATTTTTTCATCAGGCAAGGTGAGTCAGCCCAGGAGTAAGCACCATGCTCATCAATTTAGTATGAGAACGTGCTATGTATGATCCTAGTGATCATGTGCACCAAGATGGTGATACCGCACACACGCACACTACATTTATATACATATATATATTATGTATACACTCATTATATATAAATATCTATATATATACATTATATATATGTAAATATATATGTATACATATACATTAATATATATATATATATATATATATATACATATATAGATGTATATATATGTATATATTTCTAATATGTATATATATATATATATATATATATATACACATATATAGATGTATATATATGTATATATTTCTAATATGTATATATATATATATATGTATATTTATGTATATAGATTTATATATATACATATATATATATGTATATATATATATATGATATACATATGTATATATATATGTATATATTGGATATATTTGTATATATATATGTATATATATATGATATATATATGTATATAGATGTATATATTGATATATATATATATATATATATATATATATATATATATATATATATAAATATGTATATATTTGTATACATATAATATAATATATATATATATATATATATATATATATATATATATATATATATACGCATATATATATTATACATATATATTACACACACACACACACACACACACACACACACACACACACACACACATATATATATATATATATATATATATATATATATATATATATATATATATATATGTGTGTGTGTGTGTGTGTGTGTGTGTGTGTGTGTGTGTGTGTGTGTGTGTGTGTGTATGTGTATCTGTATACACACGTATATGATATGTATATAAATGCATATATTAGATATATCTATGTATATTATGTATATATCTATGTATATATGATAGTATATAGATGTATATATACATATATATATATATATATATATATATATATATATATATGTATATACATGTATAAGATATGTATATAAATGCATATATCGTATATATATATATATATATATATATATATATATATATATATATATATATATATATGTGTGTGTGTGTGTGTGTGTGTGTGTGTGTGTGTGTGTGTGTGTGTGTGTGTGTGTGTGTATAAGTATATGTATGTATGTAAATATATGTATATATATATACATATACAAATGCGTGTATGCATATATATTGTATGTATATATACATACATATATATATATATATATATATATATATATATATATATATATATATATATATATATATACATATATATATGGCATAACGATTGTGCTCAATCTGTTGGAACTATGCTGACTCAAAATGACTCGAGTCAAATGATTATTCATGAAAAGAGTCGATTCGATTCGCTTGTTGTAAATGCAGCCTAAATAATGATGGATTCCTGGATTCGTGATTCATGATTCGGATTCATTGGTATTGCGAGATACGGAAACATGGACGTCACCAGAGTACTTGAGAAAAAGAAGATAGTGTAATTCTTCGTGTATTTTTATTGCATCAGTGACCCTATTGCCTTGGCGGAGATAAGTGCTCTCTGAGTGCTTCTAGTTACTGTTATTATTATTATTATTATCGTCATTATCGATATTATTATCATTATCATTGACATTATTGTTATTGTTGTTGTTGTTTCCGTTGTTATCATTAATGTAAATATTTCTATTTTTGCTATCATTATTAACACACGTAATATTATTTTTTCTTATCATTATTATTTTTATTGTTTTAAACATTATTATCAATACTAGATTTATAATAACACAATGATAATGATAATAATGGTAACCGTAATGTTGATGATATGATTATTATAACTATTATTATTATTTATAAAATATTAATGAAATTATCTTTATTATAATAATTGTTATTACTTTTATCATCATTACTATTGACATTGATACCATTTCATCATTCTTGTTATCATGATTATTATCATAATTGTTATAAAGATTTATCATTATTGTCATAATTATCATTACTATCATAATCATTATTACTCTTATTATCATGCTCCTCATTATTATTACCTTTATTATAATTACTATCACCATAATAATTTTTATTTTGTTATTATTATTATCATTATTCCTACTACCACATTTTTCGCAATTATTATTATTATTATTATTATTATTATTATTATTGTTGTTATTATCATCGATATCATTTTACTATCATCATAGTTTTGATTTTTATCATAATCATCAGCAACTTCATTAGGTATGAAAAGTTAGAATTACAAAATTGTGGTCATATATAAGCGATATCAGAAATACTAACACTATGATTTATGACCATATATGCAATTTTGCTCTTCATTACCCATCAACAATATCACAGTCGCTTGAAAGGACTACTCATTATACATTCAAAGGATATAAGTGACTGGCCTTGTCATCATATTAATAAATGACGATAATAACTATAATATTGATAATGATAATAGTGTTACTACTAATAATAACAACGGTAAAATAAAAATAATGATAAAGATTATCATATCAATAACGGTAATAACAAGATTTATGATTGCAATAATAATAATAGTGATAACAGTGGTAATATCGATGTTTAGTAAAATACTAATAACAAATACTACTACTTGTACCAATATTAGCATCAGCTATAATATAACACATCTGAGAATAATGACAGCCACTGATACGTCAGACAGCACTAGTAAACTTTCTCTCACGTTCACCGGATACTGAACGAGATTTTCGAGTGGACGTTTTACTGCGACAGATTAAGGAAACGCTACATACTGTTGAACATATTCGTCATGCTTTCGTTTTGCTTCTAAGAATTCTTAATAATATTCTATATATATATTCTATTACGTATAGCGTAGACCTTTAAAACGTAGGACTGAGGACACTATATTCAGTATGATATATTATCCACGTTTTTGTTTTTCTTCCAAGAAATTTCAAACGTATTATTCAATATTTTTTCCCTTTTCATATATATATATATATATATATATATATATATATATATATATATATATATATATATATATATGTTTTTGCTATTGTGAGGAATGTGGCAAGGTTATAAGTGTGTTGTGACTATTGTTGTTGCCACAATGGTATTGTGATGATGCATTTTTGGTTGTGGTAACTGTCATCGGAGAGGATTTTTATTGTTATTGTTGGTATCATTGACTTTTCATGACTATTAATGGTATCATCATCATTATTATTGTTGTTAGTATCATTGCCATAATCATTATTATCATCATTTTCATTATCATTACTATATAACGATATGTATCGCCACAGAGGCCGGTTATGTAAGGCTAATCCATGAACTTATCACGATCTCCAATATCTAGTGCAATGATTTATAGTATACATACACATTTTTTTTTTATTCATTATTTTTCTAAGAACAGCCATCAAAACAGCTGGCAAATGATTGATTAATTTATGATATGGAGTTCGACACCGGTACTGTTTGTTACAAAGGCTCAAAAGGATTCGACTACAGAACACTAGGAAGAGGTAAACATATCGAAAACCTTGCTGATTATAAATATATTCAGTGTGATTATATTATGATACAACAACAAGGCAATTATTATGTAACTATTGACACATTGTTTCCAAAATATCTAATACGATAACATCCCTGCGTTCACTTGAGCATTTCTGCTCGGTGCGCTTCAGGGTAAACGCACCTATCAGCTTATTAATGTAAACAAACTCCTTCGACGCCGAACACCGCAGACTCGTCGGGAGAGAGATTATTTACTTTCCTAATTAAGAATGTAATGAAAGTACATACTGATGCACACGATTTCTATAACGCACATTTTAGTGAGTATCAAAGATAGAAAGGTAAAATGAAACAGCTATGCTTTTGTGCCTCTTAGTTGGTTATTCATAAACGGGCCGCGAGGCGAAACGAACAACCTCCAACCTTCGCCCTGTTCGCCACGCAACGCTTCGCGAAACGTTCTGTCAGGTCGACCGTTCACTCGATTTTGCCGCGCAACGCAAGGTGCGTTTAGTTAAGCAGGATATGTCTACAGTCAAGAAGTTCGAAAATTTGTCCAGGGACCGGATTCACTAACGCACTTATTATGATGGTAAAATCACTGGTAACTATAGTTACCATGGTAAATAGGCAGGGATGGTAGTCACTAACAACTTGCACTCGGAGTTACCATGGTAAATTTTACCAGTGGTCGGAGCACTTGTAAGTTCTGGGAAGACGATGCCATCACGTGTTATCTCGTCAAAAAAAAAAAAAAAAAAAAAAAAAAACATATCTAAGCAAAGTTTTTGTTTGTTTTTCTGCCTGATATAATAGTCAGAGAGCCCAGAGAGATTTACTCAACATGGCAAGTCCAAACGGTTTGACACCTGGGTTGAACACCTAAGGCGCCATGGATCCCTAAACGGCCATTCTCAAGTGCTGCAATTGTGGTATCCGCGGGGGGTCGCTTCACAAGCTACCCCCCAAAATAGTTTATCAGCATACTCGAGTACATCTTCCAAATCTATGCTAGATTAATCTTCATTGGGGTCTGATTAAGGATCCGTCATTCTTAAGTGAACACGTTGTGGATTTGGCCACTTAAGAACGACCTAATGAATGCTGATTAACACTTTTAATCGGCATATTGAGTACATCAGTGAAACCTTTACATAATATACTTTATGACATGCTGATATCATATTGGTAATTCTTAAGTGTCGGTTTTGTGGACAAAGCCACTTAAGAGGTCAAATGTCGTGACCCGCCTAATTACCTTTAAAATGACTGCTACTCCCTTACTTTTTTGGGGTACTGGGTCAAGATTGGACTTCAAATGTAGATTTTAATGGGATGAATAAGGATCACTTATTTCATAATCCATTCTCGGGTACCGTTATTACACAAAACAAAACAAAAAAAGATGAAAAATGGGTACCCTTTTTACTCCCACTGGCTTTAAAGTTTTATCAGCATGGTTGAGCACATCCATGAAACCTACACGAAAATGTTCCTCTACCAACACATAATAAGAATCAATCATTCTTAAGTGTCAAAATTTTGGACAAATGCACTTAAGAACGACGGACAGGTCAAAGTGCACTCGTTGACCCAACCAAAGGTTTTAATCGTCATGCGGAGTACATCAATAAAACTTGCAGGATATGTTCCCCGAGACATCCTGACATCATCCAAGCCTTTCTTAAGTATCTCCATGCTGAATATGGCAACTTAAGAACACTTTGAATCGGGCATTGTAGTGACCCCCAATTGTAAAGTATCATTTGACATGCCTGTGTGGCGGTAATAACCAATAACGAAATGGAAATAAATAAATGTTATTTAATACAAAAATATATATGAAAACACACTATAATGGTACATAAAAAATGAAATGTAATAGATTTCATACTCAACTGTGGTACTAACGATGATTATTGACTGTACGCAGATAATCACAACTTAAAACTTGGAAGGAATCATGGCAAAGTATTAGTGCTCCATGTTAGTTAATCAGTTATACATATGAAATGTTTTTGCTGCTCACATGGTCTGTACGTAGATAATCACAACTTAAAACTTAGATGGATTCATGGAAAATATTAGCACTCCATGTTAGTTAATCAGTTATACCTTTGAAATGTTTTTGCTGCTCACATGGTCTATTTGGGTTTGATATGCCGTTTTGTATTGGTTTACGTATAATTACACGCTGGAAAAAACTAGGGGTTAAATTGAGACGATGATGCATTTTTTCAACTGTATTTCTCATCGTCCGACAGCTCATTTTCTTCGTCCGAGGATGCTGCCTCCATCTT
>NC_091581.1:10488096-10520596 GCF_042767895.1 Penaeus vannamei
GTAAATATATATGGAGTTCAAATACAGAAACAACACGATGCTGTTAAAGTTCAGTAAATCGGGAAGGAAGGTGCGGCCTGAGTTGCCAATTGCCAATAAAATTTTGTTTCTTACTGAGTGTCAAGCCATACACATTGCTTCCAACCATGTTAGCAGAAGAGGTGAATGTGCTTGCAAGCAGTCATATTACCCATGCTACTTATATGGAGCAAAGAAAAATACGAAAAACCGCCTTTTATTTACAAAAACGGTCCACACGCTCCTTGTGCTGTGACGTATAACCTTGCTCAAACTTGTCCGTGCGGGAACGATCCACGTGGCTTCCTGCTTGTAATCCTCCAGAAATAGTTGCTACTGGATATCGAATTTAACATAGAAAAGTCTTACTGTGATATGCTATTACGCTATAACATACACTCACCGCACATACGCGCACGCATATGTACACACAGAAACACACACACATATATATTATGCATGTATGTATATATATGTAAATACATGCACACATACACGCACGCACGCCGCACACACGCACCCACACCCACACATATGTATGTATATTTATAGATGTAAATACATACACACATACACGCACGCACGTGACACACACACACACACACACACACACACACACACACACACACACACACACACACACACACACACACGCACGCACACACCACACACACACATATACAAATGGATATATATATATATGTATGTCTCTATATATATATATACATATATATATATATATATATACATATATATATATATATATATATATATATATATATATATATATATATATATATATATATATATGGATTGCAAAATTGTACTTGTGATTATTAGTTGGTATTCATCAGGCGTTTCATGTGCTGCAAAAATAAACTAGTGCGCGGCCAAGAATGTGACTGTGTCGCTTAATGCTCGGAAAAGGGACTAGATTAATCTAATCAAAATGGATAATAAAGCCAGAAAGGAAAATTAATGCTTTTAAACACTAGCTACCATAGAGCTACTATTTTGGGCAGAAATTTCATTGCAGCACAATACAGTGAACGTTCGTTTATATTAAACTTGAATATACACGAATGCTCTAGATCGTTAGCTAGATGTTGGTGGCACTAATAGCGTGTGTGTCTCTGACTCTCTCGCTCTCGCTCTCACTCTTTCTCTCTCTGTGGATGAGGCTGGGAGTGTTATATCACCTTACCGATATGCAAGCCAATGACTGAATTTTTGTATTTTTATAATTTAAGTATTGTATGATACAGCTCTGGAAAAGTCTTGCAAGAGGTGCTGCCAGCTGTTCAGCACAGTGTTTGAGGATGCGGGGACTAATATTATCAGGACCTGTTGCTTTACTGACATCTACTGTAGATAAAATTTTCCCTGAAAATAGGATGTCAGGAGTTCGACTTTCTCCTTGCTTTTGACAGCAGTTGTGCCTTACGGCTTGTCAAGAGTGGAACGGTGTGGTCTGAGGAAAGGCCTTACCGTTCCTTCATTATCGTCCATCAAGACTTGGAGCTCACAGATCGGCCAATTAATTTCTCTCTAATGTCATTTTGCCAGCGATTAATCGCCCACCGCTGGACTTGTGCCATGCTTTTGCAAGCTCTTTTGTAGATGCTTTTATTAATATAGTTTGGATGACGCTTATATTGTAGCCAGGCTCTACTTTTGATGTCAGCTGCATCTCTACAACGTGGTCCAAACCAGGTTTCGCTTTATACGTCCGGTTCGGTACGTATAATGATTGTAGAGAGATTATGACGTTAGTGAATGCCTCTGCTTGTCCATTAATTTTCCCCGAAAGTTCATGCTCCCAGTTAACATTTTGCAGGGACGTCTGTAGCCCCTGCAAATCTGCCTTGTCCCACAGCCAAATGGTGTGATCTGTTGCCTCGTCACGCTGCAGATCAGTTTTGATGACTGTAAGTACAGCCGTGTGGCTAGATGATCCCAGTGGTGAACAACTGACCTTAATCTCCGGAAAATCTGTCACCACAGGATCCAGGGAAGAACCAGAATTATGTGTTGAAAAAGCAACGTGATTCTGTAGGCCTTGTACCATCATAAGACTGAATGATCTGGCCACGAGATAATGATTAAGATCACATACAAAAATCACCTGCTTGCAGGAATATGTATGCAGTATATAATCTAATTGGTCCATTAGAAAAAGTAGCGGTTCGCTGCCTTGCCATTGCGGTCTATAACAAACGACAAGGAGAACCGCATCATTCTTATTTGACCAAATCTTGAAAAACATTATTTCCAAGTGTTCAAGCATGTGTAATTCGAGTTGCTGCACGCACAAACTGTTGCGGAAACAAACAGCGATTCCTCCGAAAGTGTTTTGCTTCCTGTCCCTTCGGTGCCATGGTGTGTAGCCGCTGATATGCCCCGAAGTTTAGAGGAACACTGTCGTTCAGGAAAGTTTCCACTGTAGCTATAACATCGATGTCATTTGGGATAACATAGCTGTGTATTAATTCCCCGATGTTAGTCTGTAAGCCACGAACATTGGCAGACAGTATGTTGAGCTGCCGGGTTATATTGCGCGGCATGGCTCCAGGCGTTTGATGGTTATGGCCCGAAGATTTGTTGAGTATACGGCTGTGGCGGGTGAATAAACTAAGTACTTGCAGGGGGCACTGGGCTTGGGTGCTGTACAAGAGCAATATATCCGCCCAGAGACTGCAAGGTGTTATGTTGTGCTTGCTCGTGAGCTAAACTCCTGGGTATTTGCATTTGTCTTTCTTCATTCTTTTTGGAGCGGCACTCATGCGTTGTGTGGCCTTGTCGACACTCGTGTTTTGAGCGCCCTGTTCTCTTGCAGTGTGTACACTGTGGTGGAGTCTGACCTCTTCTTTTTGCACTGATTTTGTTGCTATAAGGTCTTTGCGACCTGACTGGATATTTTGGTTGACGCCCGTTCATAAACTGGCGTGGCTGTGTATTTCTAGAGTGAGACTGACTAGCAGACTTATTTCTTCCTATCGTGTCTCTCTAGGGGTTTGTATCTTCAGAGCGAACAGATGCCTGGTGAGGAGGCTGGTGAACAGAAGGTGGTTGATGGCTGTGTTTAAGAGGACGCGGCTTTCCTGACGACCACCAATCGTATTCGCGGAATGCGAACCCAACTTTTGTTCCCACTCCCTGCCAATAGCCTCTGCACGTGCTGTTACCAAGATGGATTTTACCTCCAGTACTACCTTTCTTAGATGAGATATTATCTAGCATGTGTAGGACTGTAACAACTACGTCTCTATTACTTGCTAAGTCCTGAGATATATTAATGAAAAATGATAACAAAAGAGTTCTTGCGTGAGAGCTCTACCCGTAACTGCCATACCAGCAAGACGAGTTCGTCTGTTGGTAGATGATTTAAATCATCTTGTGCATTATTGGTTACATCAACAAGTTCGGTGTTGTGTTCAGTGGCATCATCTGCGTATTCCACCGGTTCAGAGAGCCCGCAGAGTTCGCGTAAAGCTGAGACTTTTTCGTACGTAAATATGCATTCACTATGTAAACATGCAATATGGCAAAAGTTTCTGCAGGAATCGTCCTGGCTCCCGACTGCGTTTTCTGGCGACCTGATGGCGTAGCCACATACACAACACCAGCAAGCAGGGGGCGTGCCCGTCCGAATGCGACGAGATATCAGGCGATGTTGGTGGGGCCCTGTGACATCCTACGGCGAGACGTGACGTAGTTTGTCTCACGTAGATCGATTTAGTTGCGTGTGACTGGAGGGGGGGGGGGATACCTGATCATACCCAGGGAGGCCGGACGGGGTGCTCCCCCAGGTGATACTGTTCACCTGCGGATGCTCCGTGAGCTGGGTTCAGGCACTAGCAGGAGAGGGGGGAGAAGCAGCAAAGAGAAAGAAATAAGAGATACACAAAGGTATAACAGAAACCCAAGCGGTGTTGAAATGGGCGAGATCCTGGGCAGATAGAACGGGCATCCCACAGTGGTGGGTGTATTGGGAGTAGGAGTGGAGAGAGAGAGGAGAGAAGGAGGTGCAGACCACCTCGTTTGATTGACAGCTAGTTTGCGGAGGTAAACAAAGCAGTTGTTGTAGTTCGTATAATCCAAAAATCTTCAATTAATCCGCAAATAGGTTATTAAGACCTTGGATTTCCACACTTAACTCTTCAGTGTATGTTCATGGAGATCTATAGAGATTCTTAAACTCCAGAACTTACTGTGAGCATAGTTATCAGCTTAAAAAGCAAGAGCTCAGCTTTGTATTTACAGCGTCTGACTCTGTCTGTCTGTCTCTCTCTCTCTCTTCATATATATATATATATATATATATATATATATATATATATATATATATATATATATATATATATATATATATATATATGTATGTATATGCAAACACACACACACACACACACACACACACACACACACAGAACAATGCAGCTACACACACACACACACACATAATACATACATAAATACACACATACATACGTTCACACACACATACACACACACACACACACACACACACACACACACACACACACACACACACACACACACACACACACACACACACACACACACACACACACACACACACACACACGTATGTATATTAATGTGTGTGAGTGGCCAGCTCCGCCATCAGACGCAGCCACCCCCCTGAATATCGCCATCACTTCGCCAGCTGATATAATGTCGAGGATGCAGCAACCTCCAGTCGCGGTGAACTTTTTATACTTGTTATTCCATGACCGTGCAAATATTATTGTCAAGGACACGGGGTCATAGTTGCCGCTAGAATATAATAAAGCATGTCATACCTTACAGAAAATGTAATAAATTTACGGGGAAACTATTTTAGCATAGAGGATTTTATACATTTGCTTCTATTAATTCATTAATTTTCTATAGACGAAATCCCTTATTCATTTTGACAGTATAAGAACCATGTATAGTACAAGAACTACATAGGTGTAGGTAGGTCTTTTGAAGTCGAGGGGTAAAGTAGGTTTCCTTAAAAATAGTGGGTGCCTCGGTGTAGGACCAGGGGGCGAAATTTTAGAGTTAAAATAATTAGATTCTGCATTAAAGTGTCGGGCATTTCAATTATGATATACTTGACATAACTGTAACTGCCCTCTCAGTTGCATGGGATCAGTTTCCCAACTGGGTAACTAAGGACTTGTTCTGTTTGTTTATTTTTAAGGGATATCCCCGAAAGTTGAGAGGTGGGGGTGGGGTGCAGAAGTTGGGCCCCGCCTCTCTCCATTCTAGAGTGGGGGCGCTCCCCCTTTTCCTACGCCTATGTACTACTATAGAAACACCATGATTATATATCTGTGTATTCTGTGTATTCTAAAATTAGGCTATCAAGCCAACATTTAATAATCTTGTCTATTAAGGAAAGTGTTGTCTCTAAATCGTTGGTAATTTTCCCATTTTGCAATGTATTCTGACTGTACAACTTCTTTGTGCTCGTCTCACTCATTTTAAAGGCTTAACGTTCACTGACATAGTAAGAATGTCCATGTGACACATGGGTTGTGTCATCGGTTCATCAGTACTTGTCAGTGCCAGTATATTAGCAGTGTGTCACAATGTTCTGCTGTCCCCTGGGGGTCTGGTCGTACAGCCAGGCCCAGAAGCGCAACTGGACCGAGTTCAGCACAGGTCTACTGCAGGAATGGCCATAGAGACTAAATACATACCATGCGGATAAAATCACAAATTCTATATTTTTGGGATGGAATTAACTACTTTTTAGCAAACTTTGTAATTCCATAGAATTTCACACACATTTAATGAATTCACATGGAAATAAACATATATTCTTAAATATTCGCATTTTTGCCTTCTTTACATTCAAAAGACATGCTATTTTTTAACAATAAATGCGTTTTTTATTTACTTATTTCACTCTGATTTTCCACAAATTTCACTTTATCTTTATTTTCAGCACAGCAAAGCAATATTTGTGCGATGCACCAATTCAGTGAACGAAACTTCTTTTTTCAACTTGGGCATTCCTTCATTTGAACTTTCCCTCACTATTTACACTGGAACAACATCGCCAACAAGAATCCAACATGGACAGTAAATAAATCTGCAAATTTATTGATAACATATATCGCGTTTCGCGGTAAGGCTAATTGAAAAAAAACAAAAAACAATAGCCCATATTCTAAGTATATTCTATAGATTATGGAAAACAGAAAAGAGAAATAGACGTCAAAAACAGCAGGTAGATTTCGCATACGTCGAGACTCGACTCGGGACTTTGTTATATAGGACTTGTTCTTTATTAGGACAGTACTAAAGTGTTCACCTTAGTTCTGTTTATGAATTTGGGTCTTGATGTACGAGTGTGTTTACATGATATACATATAATCATGCACTCACAATGTAAATTAACTATCCATAACACCTTAAACAGATATAAGTGTGGATTATAATTTATCAAATATATCAGGCCATTATTTCAGCACAACACACACAGTAGTCTTTCGTCCCCAGAACCCCATCTGAAAGGGAAGGGAGCGAGGGAGACACTAAACAACCTAGATGAGACATGAAATTTTAATATAGACAGTCCTATGTAGCGTGTTATAAGAATCCCTGTTTTGTATGCAGGTACTATGACTTAGGATACAGTACCAAAACCGAAATTTAAACAACACCGGTCATTTGGCTACACAAGAGATGCAATGTTCTTAAACAAAGGTGAAATTATAAGCAAACACAATTTCATCTATCCAATTTCTACTGAACAGATCAAGAAGAATATTTCAAACTTAAAAAAACAGTCAAAAAGCTTTCTCTTCTCCTTTGGCTTACATTTTGATAGGCAAACGACAAAAAGAATCATGACGGCACTGGTAATACTAAAAGACATTAATAAAAATCTTATTGGCAAAACAACAGTATGATGACAAGCAAGAGTGAGACTGCTGTTTCTGATTCTAATAGTGATCATGATGATAATATATATTTTTTATGCGATGTAAAATGAGCACGTAGGTATTGCTTTGAATGTGCAAGACGATTAGATTGTCATTCTCTGATGCTGATGAGAATATCTTGTTCTTTAACCAGGCGTGCACCTGGTTGCTTGGGGCTGGCTTCAAGGTCGACCTCGACGCCCGCTGGAGGAGAGAAAGTGAAGTTCTGCAGAAGGGCTGCCGAGAAGATGTACAGTTCCATCCTTGACAGAGCCTCTCCAAGACAGCTCCTGCGTCCTGCGAGGGAAAATTTCTCATTACTATCGCCAATAGTTTTTCAGTTAATGGCATCACGATTATGATCGCCACGGGGTATGAGCTTGACTCTAATGACGACGCTGGAGTATCCGGCTTACCTGTACCAAAGGGAATGAATCCCTCCTTCGGCGTTTTGACTCTTCCTTCTTGGTCGAGGAACCGCTCGGGTCGGAACTCCTGCGGTTGGTCCCAGTAGCGCGAGTCCGAGTGGCACATTCCCGAGCACCCGAACACCCACGACCCCTGCGGCACAGTGCATTTCGGAAAGGATTTATGACCTGGCGATCTGTAGTATTTTTAAACAGTCTAAGCCACAGTACCACAACCAGATCTACAAGGACATGGGGTGCAGACAGGCTGGGCCCCCTGCCTTCAACAACCACTACGAGGTATACCATTTAGGGAAGAACCACGGGCAAAGAGAGTGAAGCAGGGACTTGCCTTCGGGATGAGGTAGCCTGCCAGATAAGTGTCAGTCTGAGCTGCACGTTGAACTCCGTTGTGAATCATGGACGACGCGCGGAGAACCTCCTGGATCATCGCTTCGAGTAATGGCAGCCTGGAATGGGGACATCGCCACATCAGTCAAGTCCTAAACATGATTTCAGGCACTGACTCAGCAGAGAGTTCGCTGGGAAGACAAAGTTGAACTTACCGACTCTTGTGCTGGTAGGAGGGCAAGGTGTCACGCGGGACAACCTCGTCGATCTGCTGCTGGATGCGGCGCTGCACTTCGGGGAACCTGGCCATGTAGAGGACGACCCAGCGCAGGGTGTTGGCAGTGGTGTCGAAGCCCGCGGCGAACAGGTCGAAGATGGTCCTCATCAGATCCAGCTCTGCCGGGAGCACATTTGGCCTTCTCTTATCATATTCATTGCTAATGAATGGCCTCTTCGTCATCGAAAGTTTCAGATAAAAATAATTGAGATCAACAATTATAATAGTAACATCTGTTACACAACTATAAAATAATAGGAAAAGTGGAAATAGAAAACGCAAACTCACCACTGAAGTACTCGGCAATTTCACTTTTGTTGTCCATGGCTATTAAGTACTCATCGATGACGTCACGCGGGCTGGCCGGGTCGAGCGTGGTTCTGTGAGAATCTATTGTGTCCTGAGGGAGGCAGTAAAGTGCGCCACGTGAGATTATCACATCCACATATTCATATGCAAACGAATATACATTTTATATTAGTAGACACGCACATACAACCCCTCGACACACACTCACACACAGACATACAAACAAAAACCCACACACACACATACCCACATACACACATATATGTGTGTTATTTACCACATGGTAACATTCCACTCTCGGAATTACTTGACAGTTTTCAAACGAAATAAAAACGAAGAGAGAGAAGAAAGATGTATACATAAATACATACATACATACATACATACATATATATATATATATATATATATATATATATATATATATATATATATATACAGGGACGATCATCAAAACAAAAACACGAAGCTTTTTTGCGCACGCGCACAACACTGGTGGGCAAAAGATCAACAATTGCCGCTGAATCAGCTGTGAGATCGATGTCAACCTACTACATATCTCTCGAGTTAGTTGCTAAAAAACGTCATGATGAAAAACCTAATACACACGCCGGGTAGTTACACAGAATCCGAGTTGAAAGCCTACAAATCACTCGAAGCTTTTAAGCAAGTATTTTTCTTGTTTTAAAATAAAACAGGATAATGAAATTTGGTATTAAACATAAGAAAAAAATCAGAAAACAGCTATTTGTATTTGCTGGGCCACACTAATTGTTTGGTCGGCCGACCTTCTAATGGTCAATCAACCAAACAAAAACATCACATAGTTATGCGCATGCGCATCTCACTGGTGGATAAAAGCAAGAATCAGCTGTCGGTGTATTATAAATCTCGCTTCGGCGGCGAAAAACAGATATAAAGAAAAGTTGCGTAAATCCAATGGTACAAAAAGATTACCAGAACCGTATTCTTTATAGGATATTTGGTCAGACAGCCCCACATAATGGCCTGATATTTCGGTGACATGTATCTGTACTTTATACAAACACCTGGTGTTTACACAAAAAAGAATTAAAGGCCTACAAATCTCTGGAAGGGTGCAAGTACTCAATATTGTTTATAATAAGATTGGTTCGTAGTCGTAGGATTAAATTCTCCTGACCTTGTGAAATTCTTTCTTGTTCGATCTTTGCCTTTAAGGCCTGTTTTTTCGAAAAGTTGCTCAAAACAGGGGTTTATCAATATTTTTCGGACGTTATAGCCAGACTTTTCTAAAAGGTTAAATTTACATTCTCACACGATACTCATCATCATACCTTGAAAAGATTTAAGCAAATTTCCTAAAGTTGTTGAGAGGGCAGTGTAGCAGTCATGAGATTTACTATCTTCATTTTGTTCCCGTTTACGACCTTTGTTCAGGGAAAGTTTTAAAATGAAATTAACTGAAACTTAAAGTGAAAGAAAATACACATTAGTAACCACTCAGTGATCCACAACATCTACCACCGCCTAGGCCTATGCCTAACCACGAGGAAATACATCCCCTAGGAAGAGTTATGACGATATAACATACTCGTTTAAATTTTAGAATATCTGTATAGAAAAGCTATCGTGCAGGTGCAGGATCAAAGTTCTTGCGATTGATAGCAATGCCTCCTTCTCTCGGGGTCTTTCGGAAAACAAGTAAAACTCAAAGATGAACCTTTTTGGTGTCCATTTGCACATCCAATAATAATGCAACGGTTTACCATGTCGAGGTTTTTAAAAAGAGGATGAAAAAGGATACGAATCTTACATAAATCGAGAAAAAAGGGACGATGTTCGTGACAGACCAATACTTAATACCGAAGTTCGTAGGATTTTGTTGTTTTTGCCCACCACTGCCTCCCATTGATCACGTGACAGTTCTCTCTCTCTCTCTCTCTCTCTCTCTCTCTCTCTCTCTCTCTCTCTCTATATATATATATATATATATATATATATATATATATATATATATATATATATATATACATACATATAGATAGATACTTAGAGAGAGAGAGAGCAAGAAAAAACAACAAACAAACCAGTCCAAGTCCCCCCATAACACCGCCCACTCACCTTCAGCAGAGTCACGATGCTCTCTTTGACCTTCCTCATCAGCCCCGTGATCATCTTCTCCTTCATGAACTCCGGCAGCAGCTTCCTCACCCACGGGATGAACTCGAGCAGCAGGGCCATGGAGGACGAGTCGAAAGACCTCAGGATGTTGATGGGTTCGAGCACCGCCTTGTCGTCGTAGTCGTAGCGCTTGTCTGCAGTGAGGAGAGTGACGAGGTAGACAATTAGTTTATGGGTGGCTATGGTGGTGGTGGCTGTGGTGGTGGAGGTGGTGGTGGTGGTGGAGGTGGTGGAGGTGGTGGTGATGGTGGAGGTGGTGGTGGCTGTGGTGGTGGTGGTGGTTGTGGTGGTGGTGGTGGTGGTGATGGTGGAGGTGGTGGTGGCTGTGGTGGTGGTGGTGGTTGTGGTGGTGGTGGTGGTGGAGGTGGTGGTGGTGGCTGTGGTGGGGGAGGTGGTGGTGGTGGTGGAGGTGGTGGAGGTGGTGGTGATGGTGGAGGTGGTGGTGGCTGTGGTGGTGGTGGTGGTTGTGGTGGTGGTGGTGGTGGAGGTGGTGGTGGTGGCTGTGGTGGTGGAGGTGGTGGTGGTGGTGGTGGAGGTGGAGGTGGAGGTAGAGGTGGTGGTAGAGGTGGTGGTGGTGGTAGAGGTGGTGGTGGTGGTGGTGGTGGTGGTGGTGGTGGTGGAGGTGGTGGTGGTGGTGATGGAGGTGGTGGTGGTCGTGGTGATGGTGATGATTGTGGTGGTGGTGGTGTTGGTAGTGGTGATGATGGTGGTTGTGGTGATGGATGTAGTGGTGATGGTGGTGGTAATGATGATGGTGGTGATGGTGATGTTATTAGTATCGTTATCATTTTTATCAAAAACAATAATTATGAGAATAATAAATGATAGAAAAATGATAAAAGATGAAAAAATTACTAAGTAATAAAAATCATAATCGCAGTAATAATAACAATATTTATGATGGCGATGAGGATGAGGATGGCACACCATAACATCTATCATAATAATGACAATAATAAAATAATAATTGCATAATTGTGATTATCATTCTCATTATTATCAATATTACTATAATAATAACTACAATATTGATAACAACAATTATAGAAATATTGATAAATGAGACAAATAAAAAATAACCATAAGAATCATAGTAGTAATGATAAAAAAATGTAATAAAAAATAACAAAAAATGTTCATAACAATTATGATGATAATGTTGAATGATGGCAGATAATAACAAGTTAAGACCCTGTTCACCAGTTCAAATAAACATAATCTTAATCTTTCATCAATGCGACTTACTTGCGACCAACTGCCAGATGATGTTCAAGACGGCAACGTTGAGCGTCTCAGGCAGATGGCAAGGCGTTCCTGCGTGGCTACTGAAGTCCTTGACCAGCGCCCTGGCCTCCTCCAGGATGCTCTCCTCCAGGTAGGTCTTCCCCATGCCCAGATCACGGAGGTTGCGCAGCAGGAACCTCCGCGCGTTCTGCCATCGTTGGCCGTTGCTCATTATGACACCTGCCCAAGACAAAGGAAATCTAAATCCAAATTTCCCCATGACCTGATTAGTTTGTGTGCACCGTTGATATACAACCGCACTGTGTGGAGCAGTGGTGGCGTCCTCGTCCCGCACCGTCAGTGCCATTCCTTGCACACAGGGTGCAGCAGGCGTGTGTGCGCCTCTCTCTCTCTCTCTCTCACTTACTCTTACTATGGTATCGCCATCTTACTATCTTTCTGTCTCACTCTTTCTCTCTCACTGTCTACCCCTCCACCTCTAGCTCTTGCTCTCTCTCTCTCTCTCTCTCTTTCTCAATGTCTGTCTCCCCCTCCCCCTCTCTCTCTTTCTTTCACTCTTACTATGGTATCACCATCTCACTATCTTTCTCTCTCTGTCTCACTCTTATCTCTCTCTCTCTCTCTCTCTCTCACTGTCTGCCACCCTCCCGCCCTCTAGCTCTTGCTCTCTCTCTCTCTCCCTCTGTGTTTGTGTGTGTCCACAATATATGCTGCATACATTTACACAAACAATCAATTTGATACATTAACTGCACATTTCTTCCGCAGGAATGCCTACATACCTGCCTCTATTCCATCTGTCAAAAAGTGCAACAGTTCTAACTGAGGACGATCGGCAAACTCCACCTTTGTCAGCGCTTCCTTGATAAGTTTGTTGCTGCAAAGGAATATAAACTTGTGCGGCCCTACTTCGGACCTGGAAAGTAGAATTTCGTATAATTTATATATATTTCACAAATGATACATAATTATATCTTTAAATAAGTATTTTCTGTATTCATTGACTCGCATATCTTCAGGTACTAAAGCTCCATAGGATGACTTCGTTATAAGTATCCTTATGATGACCTACACCGTACTAACACATTCAGTGTTCATTGCAACAAATGTAGAGAAAAGCCCGAATCAAAATTAATATTTCGGTGAAGATATTCATTCTGATCTGCATTTTTTTTTTCTACAGTAAAACAAGTACAATATGTTATTCACATTCTGACTGATCACGAAAGTAAGGGCCTCAGACCGTTGTCCATTAAACAACATGGATATAAAAAAGCTCTGAAGATATAAAAAGACCGCTTTTTATGAAAAATACGAAGGAAACTTTAAGCGTATCTCGCACTCCTTACTAGACAACATCCTTGAAATGTTTCACGGGAATTCAGAACATGCAGTATAATGACCGGGAATTCAGGTCAGCATACGTTCATTATCCTCACATGACTCCTTATTTCAGTTTAGATGCTCTTATGTTTCCCCAAATATTTTAAAGAACGATTGGGAAAAGGTTCAACTTAGAAGAGTGGTGATGAGAGAAGCTTACTTGAATATATCTCCATATATTTTGTGCATCTTCTGCACATGGTCGACACTGATGACAGGCCTGGAGCCAAGATATGGTATAACCATCGGACCTGAAATATGTTGGGCAATTATTTTTCAGTAAAGATAAATGTTACTGTTTGATGCTTTGCTATCTTCATGCACAAACACTGAACTTACCCGGTGGCATTCCCCGAGGCCTGGACATCCAGTAGTGAAGCAGAAACACTGCCACCGCGAACAGCAGGATCTCTACAATCATTGTGGCGATCTGCAATCCTGCAATACAAGATTTTCAAATATATATGTATAAATAAACACATGTCTGATTACACTAATCTATACACACACGCACTCAAATGCACAGACGTTCACACACACACACGCATACACACACATACACAGACACACGAGCGTCGTATAATGCATGTCTCGGGTTAAAACTGGTTCTATGTTTAGATGGAGGTAGAGGACATTTCCGTAAAGAAAACATGCATACCAAGCCGCAGGATGATGCTGTAGGATGGCCAGTTCCTTTCCGGCCGGACTCGGTAAGCGTGTGTGTGTGTGTGTGTGTGTGTGTGTGTGTGTGTGTGTGTGTGTGTGTGTGTGTGTGTGTGCGTGCGTGTTTGTGCGTGTTTGTGCGTGTTTGTGCGTGTGTGTGTGTGTGCATGTGTGTGTGTGTGTGTGTGTGTGTGTGTGTGTGTGTGTGTGTGTGTGTGTGTGTGTGTGTGTGTGTGTGGTTTTGTGTGTGTGTGTGTGTGTGTGTGTGTGTGTGTGTGTGTGTGTGTGTGTGTGTGTGTGTGTGTGTGTGTGTGTGTGACCGTCTGGAGGGGCGTCCGAAAGTGAACCCAGGACTATGATAACAAAGCCAGCACTCTACCACAGTTTAGGAAAGTCTGCAAATTCATATCTATTTAAATGTCTATGGTAATCTGTCGCTCCATAACCGCCCCAGAAGTGGGGCTTTGGGCGCCCGTAATAAAAATCTTCATGTAGATATAAAGTTGTAGGCGAAAGTTGCAACTGTCAGTGTCACTACATGTTAGTTAAAAACAGCGAATTGCAACATCTGTGAAAGCACATGTAATACATCATAGGACACTAATATCATATATATATATATATATATATATATATATATATATATATATATATATATATATATATATATATATATATATATATATATATATATATATATATATATATATATAAAGGTTTGTAGCAGTTACAGGTATTCGCAACGTTTTCTTTAACAGTTTCCAACAAGGGTTCCTTATCCAACCATAAACTGAGTTAAAAGAATAAAGGATAAATGAATGAACAATGAGTTACACTGGTGCGCACAAGAAGTATGGACGAAATTCACAATATAGAATCAAAGCAGAGTACTAACCTACAAAACAGAAAGTACGCAGTTTAACGTGTTTCAGTGCAAATTTTGAAGTGTCTCTTCTCTGGCGTTCGGGACCGCTCTGTCTCCCTTCCTTCTGCATCACCGTTACCATTGATAAGTTGATATTTCCACAGAATCGCTAGACTGGATTTTGTAAACAGGTATACACTCAAATAAAAGTTCCTTGTTTTCTCGCTAAAAATGACGAGAAATTGTTAAATATAGATGGCACTCCCAAATTTCTCGCTAGATTATATCTCAAAAACTTTACATTCAGCGGGAACTTCGCTAGATGGCAACACTAGACTCAAAACATTGAAGGCGTTTCCGCTGTTGCTTGTGCATGCGCGCGCGCGTGTGTGTGTATGTGTGTGTGCGCACGTGTGTGTCTGTTTGTGTGTGTGCGTGTGCGTGTGTGTATGTGTATGTGTGTGAATATCTGACAGATAATGATAAATTAAAGTGTTTTAGAAAGTAATGCTTTCGTTATACCCACAGCATCCCAAAATACAAGTCACAGTGACTCGACAACTTTGTGGGTCATAGTTACTATATTGTGATATTCTTTAGTGTTTTATTTATTATATCATATATCTACATCTATCTTTCTATCTCTATGTATTTATGTGTGTTTATGTTGTGTGTGTGTGTGTGTGTGTGTGTGTGTGTGTGTGTGTGTGTGTGTGTGTGTGTATGCTTTTATATATGTATATATATATAATATGTATTTATATTTACGTATATAAGTATTATATACATATATATATACATTATATATATATATATATATATATATATATATATATATATATATATATATATACGTATATATTTATAATATATACGCATATATATGTGAATATAAACACACCCACACATACACACATCCAAACGTTTTACATGAAGAGCCAGCAAGTGCCAACTAGGCACCTTGGATCCCAATCCTGTTTTAAATAAGTTCCAATATTTCTCGAGCGTGCCACAAAAAGATGCAAACATCTGCGAACGAAAGAAAAGCCATCCGAAAAAAATCACCAACATAGAACAGAATCAGGAAATGACAAGAATCGGCCGCCTCCATGCCCACAGGACGCCAAGGTCAGCGCCACATCGCACAAGCGTTACAGCTTCCCTCAAGGAGTCTGGCCAAGAGCAGCTCATCCTTCAGCATGTGAGTACAGGACATTACGGATTCAGGAAGGTTTGAACACTGCTCAAACAAAGCGACAGCTATAATGAACCATAACAATCATAATACAACTGCTACTATTACTACTACTTCTGTTAATGATAACGGCAATGGTAGTAGCAGTAGTACTGCTTAATGATAATAATACTTATGATAGCGACTGTTAATAACAATATCAGTAATATCATTATAAAAATATAAGAATAGTAATATTCACAGTATTATTAGTAGAGCCAATGTTACATGGATAAACAAACGCACATTCAATTAACGGTTCATTAAATACAACGATAAAACATCACTAACCTGAACAAGATGGAGGGCCGCGTGTTCTTAGCGTAAGTGTTTCCGTGCAAGACCAGAGACTATATTCTTGGCAAGACTCTCTAACCTCTTACCACTACGAGTAAGATTATGATTCTCTTGGCACAGACCTCCAGTGATTTATTTATATACAGAGTGACAGGCATATACTCCGTTATATCTTGCTTATCTTAACTTTTTTGCTGGGTTTATCTGGTGTTATGTTTTATACAATATACACATAAATATGCAGGCTGGCATGAATTTAAACTGGTTATGGTTACAGGATAAGAAAAAAATACAATATTGCGTGCTTTCGCGATGTCCTCGGGAGCGTAATGCTTTTTTGTTGTTGTTGTTCATAAAGTAACATTCTATCCATCTTTTTTGGTCTCAATGAAGCACAATATCGTGTTCCAGACAATTGTAAGGCTGCCAAAAGTGTAAATCTGATCGTTTCACTGTCTACACTGTCTATACTGCTTTTGTTGTTTGCACTATTTGTTTGTTTTAGATGGTTCACTTCTCTTATTGCACACCTAACCCTTATCCTGGTGGGGGAGGGGGGAGGGGCACAGAGCCCTAGTCGCTTGGGAGCCCATTACCCTGGGCAGGGGGGCAGTCTTGGCCGGGAGCACAGGAGGCCCGCTTCCTTGGGCAGGGGTCCGGCCATGGTCCTAGGCGGAGAGGAGCCCGTCACCCTGGGCAGGGGGCTCATTACCCTGGCCCGAGGGTTCCCTGCAACTCTAGGGGCAGGAGCTCGCGAAGGCTCCCAGAGAGAGCGCCAGGGAAGCCCCCTGGCTGACCCCTTGCTGCCTAGGGGAGGCAGTCAGGTTTTCCTCTGGCCTTGCGGGCCCATTGGTAGCCATGGGTGAAGTTGGTGCTTCGACTGATGCGGGGCGAACAAAATGGGTCTCTCCGCCTAGGACCATGGCCGGACCCCTGCCCAAGGAAGCGGGCCTCCTGTGCTCCCGGCCAAGACTGCCCCCCTGCCCATGGTGATGGGCTCCCACGCGACTAGGGCTCTGTGCCCCGGGCCCCTCCCCTACCAGGATAAGGGTTAGGAGTGCAAAAAGAGAAGTGAACCATCTAAAACAAACAAATAGTGCAAACAAAAAAAGCAGTATAGACAGTGTAGACAGTGAAACGATCAGATTTACACTTTTGGCAGCCTTACAATTGTCTGGAACACGATATTGTGCTCCATTGTGACCAAAAGAGATGAGGGTTAGAATGTTACTTAATGAACAACAACAACAAAAAAAGCATTACGCTCCCGAGGACATCGCGAAAGCACACAATATTGTCATTGAACTGTCCGATGCAAGACGACCCAGACTCACAACTCGTGACACGAAAAGAATGATTGATGTAACAGTGACCTGGTAGACAATAAAAATATATTCTTCGCATCAACAGCGACAAGGGCGACCTCAAATGCCAAGAACCCATCCATCAAAAAGCAAGGAATCTCGACGCCTTTCAAGTTTTTCACCCAAACGAAAGGTGAGGCGACTCAAGAACACCAGCCGATATGTACCAGCCGATCCTACGTCTGGGGACCTCTTGGGGAATGAGGAAGACTGGTAGGGCGACTACCAACCCAACACTACCCGAACCTAACCTCATCACCGGCC
This sequence comes from Penaeus vannamei, assembly GCF_042767895.1. Classification (NCBI taxonomy): domain Eukaryota; kingdom Metazoa; phylum Arthropoda; class Malacostraca; order Decapoda; family Penaeidae; genus Penaeus; species Penaeus vannamei. Next base: position 10,505,881 of record NC_091581.1, read on the forward strand.
AGAGTCGTGCAGCACTGCCGGCTGACGCAAGCGAGCAGCGCATTCCTCCTCGGCCGGCCCGGCGTCAAACCCCCTCCCCTCTATATGAGCGACAAAGAAACACAAGTAACACCCACACTCAATCACTCCAGAAACAAGAGACACAAGAGAAGAGAAAATAAGCAAAAAAGAAGTCCCCATCCACGAACCGCACTGAACCATGTGCCCGGGGTTCCCCTCTCTGACAGTACTAACACGGCTCCTGTTCTGATGAATAATAACTACGATCAATGTATTGTAAGACAGGAAACCACTAACAAATCATACGGAAGATGAAGGGTTTACTCTCGTTGAAAAGAAAACAATGAAAAGAGAAGACAAGCGAGAACAAAGATCTAGGGGGCACCTAAACCATAGCTGTACCTTTACATAACAAACTACCATACAGACACATAGGAAACAGATACCGAGAACCAACTGCTCGTTAACTTCCCTGAGGCGGAAGATGTGAATGCATTCAAAATGAAAATGAGCCGTTCATATTACCCCAGCTTCACTGTCTCTTAAAGGCAAGGCATATGTAGCTAACGAGTTTCTTGTCATATTCCTTCCCCAGCCCGTGAGGGTCTTTTTAACTTGAAACAAGTACAAAACCTCGCAACCTGAGCGGGATCTTTGACTAAAATGACTCGTCAACAATAGCGCCAATTAACGCAAGACTCTACAGAACACTTCCTAGCATTTACCTTGCAAATGTTTTCTGCCTTACAAATTAAGTGGGCGAACTTGACGCCATAATGAAAACAAAATACTGTCGATATTGCAGAATTCACAGAAGCATGGTACAAGGACAACACATTAAACCTCGGAACCATACAGGGGTATCACTCATTCAACACAATCCGTGAAGGTAGGAAAGGCTTTGGCGTTGGCATTTATATAAAAAACACTATCCCATGCAACACTATAAAATCCATCAGTCCTGCAACTGACGACCTTGAAACATTACAGCTTGCAGCTCGACCCATGTGGTTGCCTCTCGAAATCAGTGTGCTAGTAATTTGCGGGATCTATTTCCCACCGAGGGCACCTGCCGAAGATACCCTCAGAGAACACATAATAGAAAATATTTATCCCTTCAAGCAAAGTATGAAAATCTCTTCTTTGTAATACTGGGCGACCTTAACACTTTTCCTGATTGTGAAATTACTTCTACATTGAATTTCAAGCAGGTCATAACCTTCCCCATGCGTGGGAAAAATAGCTTTTACAAAACCACAACAAAGATCTTTTTAATGAATGTCCAACTTCCCTTTCCCCTTTATGCAACAATGATCATCTGCCTCAGCTCTGGCTGCCGAAGAAATACCAGTTACCCTCAGAATTAAAGGGAACAAAACTCGACGCAGATTCCCGGATTCTAAAATTCGCGAGCTCGGATCATGAATTATACATCATGGTTTGTTCTCAACAACTCCGATCTGAATGCTAAATGCCATTCTATAAATCAGTCTGAAACCAGGTTGCAACTGCTTTCCCTTAAAAAGAACATCAGCTCACCATCTGGATGAACCGTGGGTCACCAGCAGGATCAGAGACCTTATCCTGGCAAGACAAAAAGCCTAAAAAGCAAGAAACATTGATGCAACAAAGTGCGTATCAAAAAAGTAAGACGAGAGATCAAATCGGCTACGAAAAATTGTCATAAACACATAATAAACAAAATTGAAGCAAACCCTAAATCATGGTATAGCACATTAGGAAGATAAATAGTGATAGAAGTGACAGTTACCTCACTCAAATCAGCGAAATTCCAAACTTCCCAGAGAGCATTGCTAAAAAAAAAAAAAAAAAAAAAAAACTATGCGACATTTTAGATAGCCCCATCGCTAAGGCCGTGGTACCTGACCTATGGAAGCGTGCTACCTCAATCCCATTTCCCAAAACAAATCCACCTGAGTCGCTCGATGGCCTTAGGCCTATATTTTTAACCCTAACTCCATACAAAATCCTCGACAGAATAATTGCTAAGGAATTATGGAAGGCTTTCATTCTCAAATTAGATAATCGCCAATTCGGAAACACCAAAGGAAGCTCCGCTGTCCACTATCTAGCTGATAAATTACATCACTTTAAGCGCAGATAAGCGACAGATAACCACCGCCACCATCGACGTAAAGTATTTGATCCCATCGATTAAGAAAATGATTTCCCTGGGATTTCGCGAGGGCTGGGGAATGGATATCCTCCTTCATCAACCTCAACTCCCAGAGGACTCGTGTAAACAAAACATCCGATGTGATTAACCTTCACTGTAGTGTCCCTTCAAGGAACAGTCCTCGGCCCACTTTTGTTCCTAATAATGGTAAATGAGGATAATATTCCACACGCGAAGGTCTACAAATATGTGGACGACATGTCACACACTCGCACACAAACCAGGGCAGGACAACATCTCGTTACCAGATATCCTCAACCAAGTGTGAGAGCGGGCATCGTCAAACAAAAGGTGCACATGAACGAAATTTAGATTTAACAAATAGGCCGATTGTGATAGTATTCTGACAATAGGTGATGAGCTTTTAACACATGTCACAGAGGTGAGTCTGTTAGGAGTAGTGATCAGTGACAAACTAAAGTGGTTCGGCAATGCCAAGAAATTGTTCTCAGATTGCGGAATAAAGTTTTTCCAAGATAACTAAATTAAACTCCTTCGATGCAATCCAAGAAGACATCTACATATGGACGACTTTCATTCGACCAATTTGTGAATATGCAGCACTAGTCTGGCATTCGTCCATCTCCAACTTTGAAAAAATAAAAGTGGAAAGACTTCAAACTGAGCATATATATATATATATATATATATATATATATATATATATATATATATATATATATATATATATATACATGTATGTATAAACAAATAAATATACATACATACATACATACACACACACACGTATACATACATATATATATGTAAACACACACACACATATGAATATACTTATAAATTCATACATCCATACACATCTGTGTGTGCGTTTGTATATATATATATATATATATATATATATATATATATATATATATATATATATATATATATATATATATATATATATATATATATATATATATATATATATATATATATATATATATATATATATATATATATATATATATATATATATATATATATATATATATATAATGTGGATATATATATCTAAATGTTTATATATATATATGTTTATATATGTGTGTGTATACATATATATGCACACACACACACACACACACATATAATATATATATATATATATATATATATATATATATATATATATATATATATATATATATGCACACACACACACACACAAACACACACACACACACACACACACACACACACACACATATATATATATATATATATATATATATATATATATATATATATATATATATATATATATATATATATATATATATATATATATATATATATATATAGATGTATTAGTAATATACTAACTATCAGGGTTTTCTGTACGCGCCATAATAGTTAATCCCCAATTAAGGTTTAATATAGAGGAGATTCTTTATAGTATTTATTTTATTTGTTTATTCACTCATTTTTTTTTTTTTTTCAAACGCACTGCATGAAAAGTTACATGCGTTTAGGAATGACATCTTAGGGATGGGATGCTCACTGCCAAAAGCAACCGATTTGTACTAGGTGATCCAAACCCGGATCCGGAATCTGGATGGAACAGCTGTAAAACTCCCGAGTCCTGAGGCGCTTGCTCTAAGGCCTAATAAATCCTTGGACTCGATGCCTGGGAGGATATTTTTAACCAGAGATTTTGTTCCAAGTTTGTCAGTGATAATGTGTCTAGTCTTGAATTATTTCTATTGTCTATTATATCTATATTTCTTATTGTAGTTAAAAAAACAACAACAAATCATTCCATTCAAATGAGATCTTAAGAAATTGGCACATGTACAACAGTACTAAGCAATTATATATATATATATATATATATATATATATATATATATATATATATATATATATACATCAATGTAAAGTTAACCTAAACCTATTCTGCATGACAATGTGTTTTTTTTCCAATGGCGACACAACTACAATAATCATAAAACTAAAGGTAACAAAAAAATCGAAATGCCATTGATATTAATCATGTTACATAGAGACGTCGTGGTTACATCTGAGAAAAATCTACTGCAGAAAATCCTGAAATACTAACAGGAGGCCACATCCAGTTGGTTATCACTCTCTGAGGCTGATGACAATATCTTGTTCTTTAGCCAGGCGTGCAGATGGTTGCTTGGGGCTGGCTTCAAGGTCGACCTCGACGCCCGCTGGAGGAGAGAAAGTGAAGTTCTGCAGAAGGGCTGCCGAGAAGATGTACAGTTCCATCCTTGACAGAGCCTCTCCAAGACAGCTCCTGCGTCCTGCGAGGGAAAATTTCTAATTACTATCGCCAATAGTTTTTCAGTTAATGGCATCGCGATTATGATCGCCACGGGGTATGAGCTTAACTCTAATGACGAAGCTGGAGTATCCGGCTTACCTGTACCAAAGGGAATGAATCCCTCCTTCGGCGTTTTGACTCTTCCTTCTTGGTCGAGGAACCGCTCAGGTCGGAACTCCTGTGGTTGGTCCCAGTAGCGCGAGTCCGAGTGGCACATTCCCGAGCACCCGAACACCCACGACCCCTGCGGCACAGTGCATTTCGAAAAGGATTTATGACATGGCGATCTGTAGTATTTTTTAAACAGTTTAAGCCCCAGTACCACAACCAATTCTACAATGACAAGAACATGGGGTACAGGTAGGCTGGGCCTCCTGCCTTCAACAACCACTACGAGGTATACCATTTAGGGAAAAACCACGGGCAAAGAGAGTGAAACAGGGACTTGCCTTCGGGATGAGGTAGCCTGCCAGGTAAGTGTCAGTCTGAGCTGCACGTTGGACTCCATTGTGAATCATGGACGACGCGCGGAGAACCTCCTGGATCATCGCTTCGAGTAATGGCAGCCTGGAATGGGGACATCGCCACATCAGTCAAGTCCTAAACATGATTTCAGGCACTGACTCAGCAAAGAGTTCGCTGGGAAGACAAAGTTGAACTTACCGACTCTTGTGCTGGTAGGAGGGCAAGGTGTCGCGCGGAACAACCTCGTCGATCTGCTGCTGGATGCGGCGCTGCACTTCGGGGAACCTGGCCATGTAGAGGAAGACCCAGCGAAGGGTGTTGGCCGTCGTGTCGAAGCCCGCGGCGAACAGGTCGAAGATGGTCCTCATCAGATCCAGCTCTGCCAGGAACACATTTGGCCATCCCTTATCAAATTCTTTGCTGAATTAAATTAGTGTCTTTCTTGGATTGCTTGACCTATTTCTGATAGCAGAAATACCTGCTGCTTGTACATGTTTAAGCAGCAGCTACAGAAGTGGAAGATACATGTGATAGACAAGAGTTATAATTGCAATAAATATTTTACAATTATAAGATACCGTGCAGAAATAGAAAACGAAAACTCACCACTGAAATACTCAGCAATTTCGCTTTTTTCGTCCATGGCTATTAAGTATTCATCAATGACGTCACGCGGGTTGGCCGGGTTGAGCGTGGCTCTGTGAGAATCTATCGTGTCCTGAGGGAAGTTAGTCATGGGGGTTCCAGTAACTTTACGGAAAATTATCACATTCATATGCAAACGTATATACATGTTTTATTGGTACTGACCACAGATTACTTCTGGTTACCCTTCAGGTCCACTTCAAAACTCCCCAGCAGTCCAATGACCGCCCTAAGGTGTTTCATTTAGACAGGCTGGTGGAGGGGGAGTGTGCCTGGGGTTTTGCTGAGGCAATTTCTGTTCGCTTCATAGCACTCGAAAATCTGACTGACTGTACTTAAGTGGAACATCTTCAAGCGTGAAACGCTTGATGCAGATCAAGAATCGATCAGTGAACGCCTAGGAGCAAGACAGTATTTTATCTCGCAGGAGACACTGGAAGCTACAGATGCTTGTCATGTGGCTTGTCTGATGGGATTGGGATTTGCACTGTTCTCAGGTGCGCAGAACTTGGTCACTGTTGAGAAGGGACAAGGAACAGTTTATTAGGAGTCTTGCAGTGAAGGTCGAAGGCCATTTCTTAGTAAATGACCTTCATTCTGCCTACCAAGCCCTGAGAAAGTTGAAGTTCAAACCCTCTTCACAGGTGACCGCAGTTTACTCAGCAAGTGGCCAGGTCATTTCAGTTCCTGTTGCAGTGTGGGAGTGTTGGGCTGAGTATTCTGAGCGGTTGACTAGGTTGATCCACCTACAATTAACTTGGTAAAGCAGCAGGTATCTGTGGCATTCCAGCTGAACTGTTAAAGGCTGGTAGTGGACCTATGACGCACGGCTTGCATGCTGTCCTGGCTGCCATCTAGCAGTCCGGTAACGTTCCTCCTGACCTGCTGAGGGGTGTGGTCAACCCTCTCTGGAAGAGGAAGGGGGATCGATGGGACTGCAACAATCACCAAGGCATCTGCTCAGTATACCAGGCAAGGTTCTCGCCCACATTATTCCACGATGTATCAGAGGCCACCTGCTGAGGGCAATGATAATGCTAGTTTTACTGTAAGGTTGTGAAACATGGACTTTAACCTGCGTCTTGGAATCTCGTCTTGATGCCTTTTGCAATAGGTCCTTGTGCCGGATCATGGGCTCCTGTTTGCGAGACCACGTTTCCAACCAACAGTTGCACCATGAGACTGGTACAGGACCTGTTACCTGTACAATCCATGGTCGCCTACTCAAAGCTATACGGCCACCTGGCTCATTTCCCACAGGATGATCATGCCCACCAGGTTTTCTCTTTACGCGACAGCCCTAGGTGGAGGAGGCCTGTGGATTGACTTAGGAAGTCATGGCTTGGGTAGATCGATCAAACCTGTCATTAGGACATCGAAATGGAAGGAGTACCAACCTGGCAGCTTGCCATGAGGGATCCTAGTAGGTGGAAGCAAACGCCCCTGTCGGCATTAGCTCCCCGATAATATATATATATATATATATGTGTATATATATATATATATACATATATATATATATATATATATATATATATATATATATATATATATATATATATATATATATATATATATATATATATATATATATAGAGAGAGAGAGAGAGAGAGAGAGAGAGAGATTATACAGGGAATCATAAAAAAAAATATCCCGAAATAAGTACCTACCTGGCAGCTTGCCATGAGGGATCCTAGTAGGTGGAAGCAAACGCCCCTGTCGGCATTAGCTCCCCGATAATATATATATATATATATATATATATATATATATATATATATATATATATAGAGAGAGAGAGAGAGAGAGAGATAATACAGGGAATGATAAAAAAAAAACATCCCGAAATAAAGGCCATGACGTGAACTATTTCATCCCGCTCCTTTCTTTCATTTTTACCTTCAGTAAATCTACGATGCTGTCCTTAAGTTTCTTCATCTGCCCTGCAAAGAACTTCTCCTTTAAGAATCCTGGAAGAAGTTTCTTTAGACCGGGAAAAAATTCGATGAGCGTGGCCAAGGAGGACGAGTCGATGGACCTCAAGATGGCGATGGGTTCGAGCACCTTCTTGTCGTGGAAGTCGTAGCGCTTATCTAAGTAGGAGAGCAATAATAACGATACCAGTGCTGCTCTGTTGATGCTGCAACTGCTCCTACCTATGCTACTTCTGCTACGACTAAGGCTACTGTACCTCTGCTAAAAATAGTATTGATAATGAGGATAACATAAGGAAAAATAACATGTGTCCAATTATATATCATGGATATTTTTCTACTTTTGACTGATATTGAGTCCGAGAAGCTAAATGACCGGAAACGCACTTGCGACTAACTGCCAGATGATGTTCAAGACGGCAACGTTGAGCGACTCAGGCACATGGCAAGGCGTTCCTGCGTGGCTACTGAAGTCCTTGACCAGCGCCCTGGCCTCCTCCAGGATGCTCTCCTCCAGGTAGGTCTTCCCCATGCCCAGATCACGGAGGTTGCGCAGCAGGAACCTCCGCGCGTTCTGCCATCGTTGGCCGTTGCTCATTATGACACCTGCCCAAGACAAAGGAAATCTAAATCCAAATTTCCCCATGAACTGATTAGTTTGTGTGCACCGTTGATATACAACCGCACTGTGTGGAGCAGTGGTGGCGTCCTCGTCCCGCACCGTCAGTGGATGATAAGCCCGGCCATTCCTTGCACACAGGAGGTAATTTAGAAGCACAATAAACAGACACAAGTCACAAGAGCCTAAATATTATCATTAAAATAGTACGTACATACATATATACACTTATATATACATATATACATACATGTGTACACATTTTTTACACATATACATACATACATACATATATATATATATATATATATATATATATATATATATATATATATATATATATATATATTATATATATATACATACATACATATATATATATATATATATATATATATATATATATATATATATATACATATATATATATATTATATATATATATATACATACATATATATATATTATATATATATACATACATACATATATATATATATATATATATATATATATATATATATATATATATATATATGTGTGTGTGTGTGTGTGTGTGTGTGTGTGTGTGTGTGTGTGTGTGTGTGTGTGTGTGTGTGTGTGTGTGTGTGTGTGTGTGTGTGTGTGTGTGTGTGTGTGTGTGTGTGTGTGTGTGTGTGTGTGAGTGTGTGTGCACATATGCAATTCATTTATTTATTCATTTATATATAAATATGATTTTACGCTTGCAAACATCAATGTATGCCAGGAGAGCAAAATCCCTACGACAAGACATGACATAAACTTAATGTGCGGTGCCCACCTGCCTCTTGGCCGTCCGTGAGAAAGTGCGCCACTTCAAGGCGTGGTCGGTCAGCGAAGTCCACCTTCGCCAAGGCTTCTTTGATGAGTTTGTTACTGCACAAGAATATCAGCTTATGTGACCCTATTTCAGATCTGCAAATTGATTTTCTTTCCGTTAATGTTGAGAGAGAGAGAGAGAGAGAGAGAGAGAGAGAGAGAGAGAGAGAGAGAGAGAGAGAGAGAGAGAGAGAGAGAGAGAGAGAGAGAGAGAGAGAGAGAAGGAATAAAAATGAATACTGAAGAATACAATAATACTAGGCCTCTTCTCTTAGAAATTACTGGAAGCTCAAGACGAAGTATTGTGACTGAACCTTGAAAAATAACGTAAAGGTAACGCCTACACCAAAAGGGACATGCAATAAAACATATCAATAAGAAATGATTCGTCTCCTATAGGAAAGTGACAAGCAAGGGCTAAGCATCAAAAAGAGGTAAATAATACGCTCGCAATAGTCAGGATGAACGAGGAATGAACAAGCTCTGAAACACACGAGAAATGTAGGGAGAATATTGTCTTACTTGAATATATCGCCGTAAATCTTGTGCATCGCCTGCACTTGGCTGACGGTGAAGACGAGCCTGGAGCCAAGATATGGTATGACCAAAGGACCTGGAAGAGCAATATGTATAACTGCCATGGAAAAGATGTTACTAATAAGTTGACATCTTGATATAAAAAGAAAGAATACAAAAAGGAAAAATACAAAAAGAAAGAAAGAAGAAAAGTAATGAAAGGAAAGAAAGAAAAAAAAGAAAAAAGAAAAATAAGAAAATAAGAAAAAGAAAAAAAAAGAACAGAAAAGAAAGAAAGAAAAAACACTACGGAACAGCCTTACCCGGTGGCATTCCCCGAGGCCTGGACATCCAGTAGTGAAGCAGAAACACTGCCACAGCAAACAGCAGGATCTCTACAATCATTGTGGCGATCTGCAATCCTGCAATACAAGATTTTCAAATATATATGTATAAATAAACACATGTCTGATTACACTAATCTATACACACACGCACGCACGAACGCAAGCACTCAAATGCACAGACGTTCACACACACACACGCATACACACACATACACAGACACACGAGCGTCGTATAATGCATGTCTCGGGTTAAAACTGGTTCTATGTTTAGATGGAGGTAGAGGACATTTCCGTAAAGAAAACATGCATACCAAGCCGCAGGATGATGCTGTAGGATGGCCAGTTCCTTTCCGGCCGGACTCGGTAAGCGTGTGTGTGTGTGTGTGTGTGTGTGTGTGTGTGTGTGTGTGTGTGTGTGTGTGTGTGTGTGTGTGTGTGTGTGTGTGTGACCGTCTGGAGGGGCGTCCGAAAGTGAACCCAGGACTATGATAACAAAGCCAGCACTCTACCACAGTTTAAGAAAGTCTGCAAATTCATATCTATTTAAATGTCTATGGTAATCTGTCGCTCCCTAGCCGCCCCAGAAATGGGCCTTTGGGCGCCCGAAATAAAAATCTTCATGTAGATGTAAAGTTGTAGGCGAAAGTTGCAACTGTCAGTGTCACTACATGTTAGTTAAAAACAGCGAATTGCAACATCTGTGAAAGCACATGTAATACACCATAGAACACTAATATCACACACATACACACACACACACACATATACACACACACACATACACACACACACACACACACACACACACACACACACACATATATATATATATATATATATATATATATATATATATATATATATATATATATATAAAGGTTTGTAGCAGTTACAGGTATTCGCAACGTTTTCTTTAACAGTTTCCAACAAGGATTCCTTATCCAACCATAAACTGAGTTAAAAGAATAAAGGATAAATGAATGAACAATGAATTACACTGGTGCGCACAAGCAGTATGGACGAAATTCACAATATAGAATCAAAGCAGAGTACTAACCTACAAAACAGAAAGTACGCAGTTTAACGTGTTCCACAGCAAAGTTCAAATGTTTCTTCTCTGGCGTTCGGGACCGCTCTATCTCCCTTCCTTCTGCATCACCGTTGCCATTGATAAGTTGATATTTCCACAGAATCGCTAGACTGGTTTTTATAAACAGGTATACACACAAATATAAGTTCCTTGTCTTCTCGCCATAAATGACGAGAAATCGTTAAATATAGATAGCGCTCCCAAATCTCCCGCTAGATTATATCTCAAAAACTTTACCATTAGCGGGAAATTCGCTAGATGGCAACGCTACCTTTCATTCAGACTCAAAACATTGAAGGCGTTTCCGCTGTTGCTTATGCGCGCGCGCGTGTGTGTATGTGTGTGCGCGCGCGCGTGTGTGTCTGTTTGTGTGTGAGCGTGTGCGTGTGTATGTGTGTGAATATCTAACAGGTAATGATAAAATAAAAGTGTTTTAAAAAGTAATGCTTTCGTTGTACCCACAGCATCCCAAAAATACAAGTCACAGTGACTCGACAACTTTGTGGGTCATAGTTACTATATACTTTATATTTGTTGTGATATTCTTTAGTGTTTTATTTATTATATCATATATCTACATCTATCTTTCTATCTCTATGTATATATGTGTGTGTATGTTGTGTGTGTGTGTGTGTTTGTGTGTGTGTGTGTGCTTGTATATGTGTATATGTATAATATGTATTTATATATACGTATATAAGTATTATATATATGTATATATATAATATATAATATATATATATATATATATATATATATATATATATATATATATATATATATATATACGTATATATGTATAATATATACGCATATATATGTGAATATAAACACACCCACACATACACACATCCAAACGTTTTACATGGAGAGCCAGCAAGTGCCAACTAGGCACCTTGGATCCCAATCCTGTGTCAAATAAGTTCCAATATTTCTCGAGCGTGCCACAAAAAGATGCAAACATCTGCGAACGAAAGAAAAGCCATCCGAAAAAAATCACCAACATAGAACAGAATCAGGAAATGACAAGAATCGGCCGCCTCCATGCCCACAGGACGCCAAGGTCAGCGCCACATCGCACAAGCGTTACAGCTTCCCTCAAGGAGTCTGGCCAAGAGCAGCTCATCCTTCAGCATGTGAGTACAGGACATTGCGGATTCAGGAAGGTTTGAACACTGCTCACACAAAGCGACAGCTATAATGAACCATGCGGCAAGAGATTCGCCACATAAACCATGTATTGGCAAGGCGCATATCCAAGCGATGGCAACACACAAACGTCAGACGCTGGTCTGACACAAAATCATTATTAAAACTCCTCTAAATCCCCATCCTTATTCCTATGCATTCTAATGTCATTCTCTATTTTCTTCTTCAACATCTCTGCTGCTGAACAGTTTATATGCTTGTATTGCATGGGCTCATTTTAATAGAGGGTGTATGTATAATCACCCAGACACTGTGTGTATGCGCACGGGTATGAACGTGTATGCATTGAAGCATATGCATATGTAGGTGTATACTGCAGATACGCCTTTGTGCCGGTCCCAAGCCCGGATAAATGGAGAAGGTTGGTGTCAGGAAGGGCATCCGATTGTAAAAACCCATGCCAAAACCATTACTAATAGGAAAATCAGTGGAAGCAGCTCATCCATAAGGGCGACCCCATATAGAAATGGGAGGAAGCCGAGATGTGTGTATATATATATATATATATATATATATATATATATATATATATATATATATATATATATATATATATATTGTGTGTGTGTGTGTGAAACCAAACCTTTAGGTTTTGGACTATCATTTGTCACCAAGCCCAGTGCAAATTACTGTTTACATTTTATTTGGAAAGAAATCGTTCCCCCGAGGCCTATCCCGACATTGTCTTGTGGCTACCAAATCCATCAGATTAGACTTTTCAATTCCAAAAGCCTATAAAGGTAATAATGTTATCCTTAATAAGATTATATATTTAAAAGTTAATTTCCTTTTGTACGACAACTTGGTGTAACCCCTGCTCCTCTGGCACAGAATAATTTCGTTAAAAACTGGAACATATTGCTACTAAATTCTCACTCTTCTCGACACATTTTAGGATTTTTAGTATCGAGTTCCCCAGAATTACATTATAGTTTTTATTTCGGCAATATTTTTCCTGGTCTGGTCAGGGATAAAATACCAGCGCAGTAATTCCGCGCCGGCTATGGATTATCATATCAGTTCCCGTCATAGTTTGGGAAGCTTCCTGTTCTGTCTTGGGATCCCTGGACAGGATAGACTAGTGTGACCGCCCCTTAACAGGGTAGCAAGTTCGGCCAAAGTGACAACCTACTCAAGTCATGAAATTACTTCTACAAAAGACTACATAACCAGCCTTTAATATTGCAACACATTCCATTTTAAGATAGTAACGGTGAATGTAAACTCAATTAGAGCGGTAAATACGAAGTAGCATTTTACCAGAGCATGAACATTTCATCTGAATTTGAACATGAAGAACACCCGAAACAACAGCGCGATGCCATAACCCAGCCTTCAGCGTTGAATAGGATTAGTAATCAAAGTTTATCTCTGTAAACATGTACATAAAAATGCTATATAAGAGATAGATTTGAAAAATTTACATAAACTGAAAATGTTACGTTTGTTTTAAAAGTTGCACGATTTCTAATTCAAAGACTGGACTTTCCTCATCTCATACCCTAAGCCCTAGGTGTGTTCATTCTGTTTCCGAGGCTGGCTAGAGCAAGGTCTAGAGCGTGTGGACGAGGGCCCTCGGAAGACCGAATGCAAAGGATACGCTTCTAGCAAGGGCAGCCTCCGCGATTCTGAACCCGGGAACTTTATGCCAGCACCAGATACCCCATAACAGGTAGCTGGTGACAGCGAGAGCTGAAGGCAAACATTTGTCTATTTTCCTTAATTAAAATGAATATACAGTTTAATGTAGCCGTACGTAATTTAAGTTAATGAGCAATCCTTCAATATACACTGTGAAAAATAAAGTAATAGAAAAATTGGTTAAGATTTTTACAAAATAAAACACCAGTATCACATTTCCATAATATTTAGTGATTCGAATAAGATAAAGAGTAAATGGTAGATCTTGTAGTAATCTACTATTAAAAGAATCACTATTTCGACCGTTCGTAGAAAATGGGCCAGCTATCAACAGCAAAGCACCCTTCTGTTAGGAACTTCTGGTGACGCACGAAATTTGGTATTTTCTTTTTTTTCTCTCTCTCAATATATCTATCCATTTATCAGTCTATCTATGTATGTATATATATATATATATATATATATATATATATATATATATATATATATATATATATATATATGTATGTATGTATGTATGTATATGTATGTGTAAACACACACGCACACATCATTGTTTCTTTCCCTTTTTATATCTTTATGCATACTTTACCTACCAAGATATTTGGATGTCGACACGGATGACAATAACATTGACAGCAAAAGAGTTAATGGTCGTTTCATTAATCCTGATGGCGTAAATGATTATAGTAAACATATCAAGATTAATCGCATTATCTATAACAATCATAATACTACTGCTACTATTACCTACTACTTCTGTTAATGATAACGGCAATGGTAGTAGTAGGAGTACTGCTTAATGATAATAATACTTATGATAGCGACTGTTAATAACAATATCAGTAATATCATTATAAAAATATAAGAATAGTAATATTCACAGTATTATTAGAAGAACAAGATGGAGGGCCGC